>NC_086447.1:405003534-405306700 GCF_028390025.1 Pseudophryne corroboree
AAGTCGAATTTGTCAAATGTCGAATTTTTAAAAAAATCGAATTTTGAAAGCCTGTAAGAATAGGCCCCGCCCCCTTCTTCACATCAGCCGTCCCCTTGTACCCCTGTACCTTGCTCTCTCCTGTCTGTGCTCTCTCCCGTCTGTAGGACTATGCCCCGCCCCCTTCTTACCCTCCAGTGACTGCTGTCTCCTGACAAGTGGACCAGGCATGCCCCTACACGCTGCTGGTGTCTTCATTGTTACTTGGTCTGGAGCTCCGTTGGGAAGAGAACTCACGTGAGCTCATTAAGAATGAGGAACTGGGATGCTTTAATTTTATTGTGAGTAGTGTAGTGTGGTGATGTAGTATGTTGTATGGGGGGTATAGTGTAATTATGAAGTGCAGCATATGGGAGGGCTATAGCATAGTGATGTAGTGTGGCATATGGGGGGTGGTAGCGCATAGGCGTGCGTACAGGGGGTGCCTGGTGCGCACAGGCACTCCCTAATGTCCAGCATCGCTGCACGCCACGCTTGCTGTAGCACAGTGATCACTGAGTGTGTGATCGGTGGAGCCTAGCCTGCAGCTCATTTCCGTACCTCCCACCACCGATGCGCCCGCCCCCCCTCTGCCTGCTGCTAAAACTATGCTGAGTGCATTAGTTGGCGGCCTCACTGGGGGGACTGGCGTCACCTTGCAATGTGACTTGGTGATGTCCGCCCATGCTCTCCTCCCGCCCACCTGTGCTTTCCTCCCGCTGCGGTCTCTCAGTCCTAGTGTGCCGCGGCCGCCACACCACTGGGGACTGGGAGCCGCCGGCAGACACATTCTGCTGAGACTTACTTGTCAGTGCGGGTTCCGGACGGCAGGCGGCGGGTGGGAGGGCAGACGGGGAGCAGGTGTCACAAGGAGTGTGTGGGTAACTAATTCACAATACTTCCGCTCAACGTGGCACTGCTGGTCCTTCATCTCCCATGTCTCTTCACCAGGTGGCGGGCGGCCCGGAAATTAAGTGATGTGTTGTGCAGCAGTCAGTGTGAAGTGACTGTGAGTAACACTGGTGGTGCTGATGATGCTGCTGCAGAATCGGGAAGCAATTAATTCATAAATATAATGTACTCTATCAATGTATTATACATACATAAACATGGACATACGTGTATTTGTGTATACATGTATATACATGAGTGTGTGTGTGTGTGTGTGTGTGTGTGTGTGTGTGTGTATGTATATATATATATATATATATATATATATGACTTGGGGTTTGGTTTATTAGATAGAGCATGTCCCAGTGAAGTGCCTTTTGGGGTTGTGGTTTTTCAGAAAGTTACAGGTTTTTTTTAATTAAGAGAAATATGCCCCATTAGAGATCGGGCATTTCAATTTGTTGCGCCTGCACAGTGGCCACCAGCAGGGGGTGTATTAGAGTGCCTTCACTTGAGAGCCGCAATATGGCCGCCTTCTCCCCGGTTATTCTGTAAATAGGAAAATAACCTCACAGGTTCACATAGGGCAGAGTTGCCACCACTAGTGCAGGGCTGTAACGTACAGTACTAAGGAAAAGCCATATACTAAAGCGGCACGGTGACCTCACCCCTCTCAGAGACACCAGGGCGCAGCACACTGTACGGGGTACACTTGGTACACACACCTGTTAGCTCAGGGCAGCACTATAGGACCCTCCTGTAATGCTGTGCTGGAGGCGTGTAGTGATCATGGCACTGGGAGACTGGCTGGCTGGTCTCCGTCTCTGCTGCCTATAGAACTTCCACCTCTGTTATATATCAGGGCTGCTCTCCTGTGTGTTCTCTTCCTCTCCTACTTCACACTGGAACTAGCCGCCCAGAGAACGAGAGGGCAGCGGCTGACATCAGAGAGGGTGCAGCAATCTGTGTGGGCAGAGCCCCTCACAGCAAGGTGTCCTTTTGCTGTGCCCCATGTAATCACTGTGATCCATACAGACTCTCACCCTGGTAAGCTCTCTATTTATTATTTATTTTTGTACACTGCAGCATGCTCGAGGGAAGGGAGCAGGCACCCCCCCACCCCACCGCCACTACTCCTCCGCCAGCATCACTGCCGAGCCGGTCAGTGTTCCGGTGGCAATGAGCAGTAGGCAGCCACCAGCAACAACAGCCAGGAAGCTGTTACTCCCGGCAGCAGTAGCGTCAAGCTGCAATTCAGCCAGCGGCACGATGATCCGGGAGACAGTGGCAGCACAGGGAAGCAGTACCCCCTCCAATCGCAGCACCAACCTGGAGACTGAGGCAGCAACCCACCCCCAGCAGCAGCACCACCCTTATGATAGGTAAGATGCATTTTGGTGTCACAAGAAGGTGGCCGGAGTAGTGGCTGGCTGTGGTCACACCCCGGGCAAAAGTGATAGTGATTTCAGTGTTCCCTTGCGCGGGGATTGGATGTGTAGATGTATGAAGGCTATGTTTGTATAGATGTGAGCGGCAGTGTGCGGATGTATGAGAGCGGCAATGTACAGCTGTATGAGTGCGATGGTGTGCGGCTGTAAGAGTGCGATGGTGTGCGGCTGTAAGAGTGCGATGGTGTGCGGCTGTAAGAGTGCAATGGTGTGCGGCTGTAAGAGTGCAATGGTGTGCGGCTGTAAGAGTGCGGCAGTGTGCAGCTGTAAGAGTGCGGCAGTGTGCGGATGTATGAGAGCGGGGTTGTACGGATGTATGAGAGCGGCAGTGTATGGATGTATGAGAGCAGCAGTGTACAGTTGTGTGAGAGTGGCAGTGTATGGATGGCAGCATCATGGGGAGGGATGTCAGAATGCTGTTATAGGGTTCCTAATACAAAATGGAATCCGTATAGTGGGCGGGGCTGCACCATGGCACCACGTTGGGCTTGATGGGCAGGTAGTGCGGCAAGCACACCCAAATTGGCGTCTGACGTCGCCCGCAGTCCACACTGTTGTGAGGAGTCAGAGTTAATTTTGACTGTGTAGTGTACTCACAGAGGACCTACCGCCCGTCCCCTCCTCGCATCTGAGCAGCAGGTCAGTCTCTTATTTTCTTTTTAATCAGGAGAGGCCGAGTGAACTCTGAGCAGGGGGGCAGAGCTACATGGGACCCAGAGGGGCTGCTGTGCTGTCAGAGAGGAAGAGAGAGATGAAGCTACTGCAGATCCCCAGCTGATTGTGAGGTGCCGGGTTGAAGGGTGATGTGATCACCCTTCTCCCTCGCTGCAGCTGGGGACCGCATCTAGGCTTCCTCCATCGAGTGCATGCGGCGCAGCAGTGGGCGGCGTGTAATGAGTTTGTCTGACTCATTATACTGCTGCCTGTTGTGGACACCTCCGTCCGTACGGACTGGTGTACATGCCCAGCACAGAGGTGACAGTGTTGGTAGAAGTGCTGCCCAGCTCTGACCCTGCAGGCCTCCCTGATCTGGCTGCGGCCGCTGCTGCTGTGGCCTGAAACCCCTGCCGGTCCCCTCCATAGACTTCCGCCTGGCCAGCGCTGAGGTACTAGGAGTAGCCCAGCTGCGGGAAGGGTATGTCTCTGGCTTTCTCTCCGGCAGGGGAAGGTGACAGCGGCGGAGGAAGTGCTGCCCACCTCAGACACTACAGGCCTCCCCGATCCAGCTGCGGCCACAGCTGATGCTGCCAGAACCCCCTGCTGGTCTCCTTTGTTGACTGCCGCATGGCCAGTGCTGAAGTACTGGGGGTAAGCCAGCTACGGGAAGAGTGTCTCTGCCTCTGGCTCTCTCTCTCTGGCAGGGGAAGGAAGGGCTGATTCTCTGGCACAACAGGGAGGGCTGGGCTGCAGGAACACAGCACTGGAAGAAACAGGAGGCCGAACTCATGACCAAAAAGTGAGCAGTGCAGTGATCAGCCCCCTAGTCTTTCCCTCTCTCTGGGTGCAGAGCTGTATTCTACAGAGAGAGCTGGGATGGGAAGAAGGGGAACGGCACTTGACATACACATACACGCGCAACCTGACACACACATACACGTGCGGCACCTGACACACACACACGTAGCATCAGACACAATAAAATAAACATGCAGCACCTGACCCACACATACACGCGCAACACCTGACACACACACATATACACAGGCGGCACCTGACACACACACGTAGCATCAGACACAATTAAATAAACATGCAGCACCAGACACATGCATATACACGCAGCACCTGACACATACATATACACGCACACCATCAGACACACACATACACATGCAGCACCTTACTCACACACACATAGACACGTGTAGTACCTGACGCACACACATGTACACGCGCAGCACCTGACGCACACTCATGTACACACGCAGCACCTGACGCACACTCATGTACACGCGCAGCACCTAATGCACACTCATGTACACACGCAGCACCCGACGCACACTCATGTACACGCGCAGCACCTAATGCACACTCATGTACACGCGCAGCACCTGATGCACACATGTACACGCGCAGCACCTGACACAGACATACGTATTCATGCACAGCACCAGACCTACCCTTGTACACACGCGGAGCACCTGATACTCACACACATATACACCCGCAACACCTGACACACATACACGTGCGGCAGCTGACGCATACACACGCACCATCAGACACACTCGTATATACACGCAGCACCTGACACACATACACACACACACAGGAGCTGATACACAGGCAGCACCTGACACACACACACACACATATACACGCGCAGCACCTGACACCACGCACTCACACGTACAAGCAATGCATTTCACGCCTACCTCCAGCCTCAGTCACAGGCTGCTGCCGCCTACCCCCCTCCCTGCATCAGCTGCAAAGGCAGCAAAATATTTTGACCAAAGTCTAAAGGCCCATACACATTAAACGATGTCGCTCTGTGAGCGACATCATCTAATGTTTCCCCCGGCCGGCCGGCGGCCAACTGTACACGCTGAGCGATATGACCGCTCATATCGCTCAGTGACGTCACGCCCCCGCCAGCCCTGCATGAAGGTCGTGGACGACAGTCCACATCCTTCATGCATGACCTACCGACAGCGACGATTGTTGCCGACCCGCGGGGCCGCGCATCGTTCGTCGCTGGCGGCATACACACTTAACGATAAAACGAGCGACATCGCTCAAAGAGGGGGAAAATGAGCGACGTTGCTCATTAAATCGTTAAGTGTGTATGGACCTTAAACAATTCGGTTTGGTTAATAAAATAATTTTGCACAGAACAGTGATGTTATACGAACATTTTCATTAAACATTTAAAAAATCAAATGTTTATTCTTACAGTGAAATTTTACATTTCTGAATAAAAAGAATAAATTTAAAAAAAGCGATGAAATTCCATAGACAAAAAACCTTACGGTTTCACATGTCCCATTAAGGCTTCTTAGACATGATCGAAATTTCAGAAACCTGTTGTAACTCTTCCACTCAAACTCCAAAAAGCAATGAAATTCCGATCATTAAGGCTGACGCCTTAATGGACGTGTTCCTTGCGCAATACAGATATGGTATGCCATCACAGCCTGTGGGTAAGTGCAGATTCAGCACTCTCACAGAGTGAGATTGCTGTCACTCACACAATGGTGGAGCTGCTAATTCACAGATTTGTGTGCTCATTGGAATACACACATGCAGTCTATGCAACTGAAGGTCTGAGCGGAAGACAAAGCTGCTCAGATGAGGTAAGAGTGTTGTTGATTGGAGGGAGGAGAGCGGTGTGGATGGGGGAACAGAAGTGTGTGGATAGAGTTGAACACTAAGCAGCACTGATGGGGGGGACAAAGAAACACAGGGGGTAATTCAGACCGCAGCAGCAGCAATCGCAGTCTGAATTAGTTTGTGAGGTGCGCACGTGCAATGGCCGCACTGTGCGTGCGTACCCCAGGAGCCCAGTGAGATGCTATCAGCATCTCACTGGCTGCGATCACCCTGCCTGATTGATAGGCAGAGGTGGTTGCGGGGATGGAGGGGGGCGTGCAAACAGCGTTAGCATGCCATTGGCAGGGCATGGTCTGCACAACGGAGGCGTTTCCAGACCACTGGGGGGTGGGCTGTAGCGGTTATCCCCCTGCCAAGAGCACATGATCCACGAAATTTACCTTCAGGATGTCAGCTACATGAATGGGGTAAGAGTGGTGTGGATAGGGGGTAGATTAAGCAGCAAGTATGGGAAGGGAGACAGAGCGGTGCAGGTGGGTTGAAAACACTGGCATGGATGGGTAGAAAACTGGTGCAGATGGGAGAGAAAATAGTGTGCCATGTACTGAAGGAGGCAGAGTGACGTTGAAGAAGGAAACACTGAGCAGCACAGAGAAGGAAACGGTGGTACAGACAAGGCACAGGTGGGGAAAGACAGATGGTGCAGATAAGTTAGTACAGACTAGCACAGATGGGAGAACACAGCAGTAGGGATTGGGGAAGACAGGGCAGCATGGGGGTGTATAGGGGAAGTAAGTGTAGATGCATAGACCGTAGATAGGGTATTATAGTTTTAGCAATTAACCAAGATGTTTGAGGGAGCTAAATGTGTATACTATGTGAGATGGATGTATGGAGTCAGAAGGATGTTGTAACAAGGTGGGATGGTTGTGGTGACCGAATGGGATGGTTGTGGGCACTGTGTGGGTTGGGAGCACCACAAAACTGCTCAGACCTTCAGTTGCATAGACTGCATGTGTGTATTCCAATGAGCACACAAATCTGTGAATTAGCAGCTCCACCATTGTGTGAGTGACAGCAATCTCACTCTGTGAGAGTGCTGAATCTGCACTTACCCACAGGCTGTGATGGCATACCATATCTGTATTGCGCAAGGAACACGTCCATTAAGGCGTCAGCCTTAATGATCGGAATTTCATTGCTTTTTGGAGTTTGAGTGGAAGAGTTACAACAGGTTTCTGAAATTTCGATCATGTCTAAGAAGCCTTAATGGGACATGTGAAACCGTAAGGTTTTTTGTCTATGGAATATATATATATAAGCAGTACGGTAGGCCACGGCTGTACCTACCTCTGTGTCGTCAGTGCACTCGTCGTCCATAAGTAATATAATACTATACTTACTATCCATCCATCTACAATGTATACCTACCTGTGGTGTTTTTTTTTTTCTTCATACTAGTTTAGCAGTCTGCTGACAGTGTCCACCAGGTCCGTTATATACAGTATATTATATATATAAGCAGTACGGTAGGCCACGGCTGTACCTACCTCTGTGTCGTCAGTGCACTCGTCGTCCATAAGTAATATAATACTATACTATCCATCCATCTACATTGTATACCTACCTGTGGTGGGTTTTTTTTTCTTCATACTAGTTTAGCAGTCTGCTGACAGTGTCCACCAGGTCCGTTATATACAGTATATTATATATATATATATATAAGCAGTACGGTAGGCCACGGCTGTACCTACCTCTGTGTCGTCAGTGCACTCGTCGTCCATAAGTAATATAATACTATACTTACTATCCATCCATCTACATTGTATACCTACCTGTGGTGGTTTTTTTTTTCTTCATACTAGTTTAGCAGTCTGCTGACAGTGTCCACCAGGTCCGTTATATACAGTATATTATATATATAAGCAGTACGGTAGGCCACGGCTGTACCTACCTCTGTGTCGTCAGTGCACTCGTCGTCCATAAGTAATATAATACTATACTTACTATCCATCCATCTACATTGTATACCTACCTGTGGTGGTTTTTTTTTTCTTCATACTAGTTTAGCAGTCTGCTGACAGTGTCCACCAGGTCCGTTATTATTATACAGTATATTATATATATATATAGCAGTACGGTAGGCCATGGTTGTACCTACCTCTGTGTCGTCAGTCACTCATCCTCCATAAGTAATATAATACTATACTATCCATCCATCTACATTGTATACCTGTGGTGGCTTTTAGTTGTGCGCATTAAAATATGGAGAACAAAAATGTGGAGGTTAAAAAAGTAGGGAAAGATCAAGATCCACTTCCACCTCGTGCTGAAGCTGCTGCCACTAGTCATGGCTGAGACGATGAAATGCCATCAACGTCGTCTGCCAAGGCCGATGCCCAATGTCATAGTACAGAGCATGTAAAATCCAAAACACAAAAGATCAGTAAAAAAATGACCCAAAAATCAAAATTAAAAGCGTCTGAGGAGAAGCGTAAACTTGCCAATATGCCATTTACGACACGGAGTGGCAAGGAACGGCTGAGGCCCTGGCCTATGTTCATGGCTAGTGGTTCAGCTTCACATGAGGATGGAAGCACTCATCCTCTCGCTAGAAAAAAGAAAAGACTTGTGGCAAAAGCACAGCAAAGAACTGTGCGTTCTTCGAAATCCCAATTCCCAAAGGAGAGTCCAATTGTGTCGGTTGCGATGCCTGACTTTCCCAACACTGGACGGGAAGAGCTTGCGCCTTCCACCATTTGCACGCCCCCTGCAAGTGCTGGAAGTAGCACCCGCAGTCCAGTTCCTGATAGTCAAATTGAAGATGTCACTGTTGAAGTACACCAGGATGAGGATATGGGTGTTGCTGGCGCTGGGGAGGAAATTGACAAGGAGGATTCTGATGGTGAGGTGGTTTGTTTAAGTCAGGCACCCGGGGAGACACCTGTTGTCCGTGGGAGGAATATGGCTATTGACATGCCTGGTCAAAATACAAAAAAAATCAGCTCTTCAGTGTGGAATTATTTCAACAGAAATGCGGAGAACTGGTGTCAAGCCGTGATTGCCTTTGTCAAGCTGTAATAAGTAGGGGTAAGGACGTTAACCACCTTGGAACATCCTCCCTTATACGTCACCTGCAGCGCATTCATAATAAGTCAGTGACAAGTTCAAAAACTTTGGGCGACAGCGGAAGCAGTCCACTGACCAGTAAATCCCTTCCTCTTGTAACCAAGCTCGCACAAACCACACCACCAACTCCCTCAGTGTCAATTTCCTCCTTACCCAGGAAAGCCAATAGTCCTGCAGGCCATGTCACTGGCAAGTCTGACGAGTCCTCTCCTGCCTGGGATTCCTCCGATGCATCCTTGAGTGTAACGCCTACTGCTGCTGGCGCTGCTGTTGTTGCTGCTGGGAGTCGATCGTCATCCCAGAGGGGAAGTCGGAAGACCACTTGTACTACTTCCAGTAAGCAATTGACTGTCCAACAGTCCTTTGCGAGGAAGATGAAATATCACAGCAGTCATCCTGTTGCAAAGCGGATAACTGAGGCCTTGACAACTATGTTGGTATTAGACGTGCGTCCAGTATCCGCCGTTAGTTCACAGGGAACTAGACAATTGCTTGAGGTAGTGTGCCCCTGTTACCAAATACCATCTAGGTTCCACTTCTCTAGGCAGGCGATACCGAGAATGTACACGGACGTCAGAAAAAGACTCACCAGTGTCCTAAAAAATGCAGTTGTACCCAATGTCCACTTAACCACGGACATGTGGACAAGTGGAGCAGGGCAGACTCAGGACTACATGACTGTGACAGCCCATTGGGTAGATGTATTGCCTCCCGCTGCAAGAACAGCAGCGGCGGCACCAGTAGCAGCATCTCGCAAACGCCAACTCGTTTCTAGGCAGGCTACGCTTTGTATCACCGCTTTCCAGAAGACGCACACAGCTGAAAACCTCTTACGGCAACTGAGGAAGATCATCACAGAATGGCTTACCCCAATTGGACTCTCCTGTGGATTTGTGGCATCGGACAACGCCAGCAATATTGTGCGTGCATTACATCTGGGCAAATTCCAGCACGTCCCATGTTTTGCACATACCTTGAATTTGGTGGTGCAGAATTATTTAAAAAACGACATGGGCGTGCACGAGATGCTGTCGGTGGCCAGAAGAATTGCGGGCCACTGTCAGCGTACAGGCACCGCGTACAGAAGACTGGAGCACCACCAAAAACACCTGAACCTGCCCTGCCATCATCTGAAGCAAGAAGTGGTAACGAGGTGGAATTCAACCCTCTATATGCTTCAGAGGTTGGAGGAGCAGCAAAAGGCCATTCAAGCCTATACATCTGGCCACGATATAGGCAAAGGAGGTGGAATGCACCTGTCTCAAGCGTAGTGAAGAATGATTTTAATGTTGTGCAAGGTTCTGCAACCTTTTGAACTTGCCACACGTGAAGTCAGTTCAGACACTGCCAGCCTGAGTCAGGTCATTCCCCTCATCAGGCTTTTGCAGAAGAAGCTGGAGGCATTCAAGGAGGAGCTAAAACAGAGCGATTCCGCTAGGCATGTGGGACTTGTGGATGGAGCCCTTCATTCGCTTAACCAGGATTCACGGGTGGTCAATCTGTTGAAATCAGAGCACTACATTTTGGCCACCGTGCTCGATCCTAGATTCAAAACCTACGTTGGATCTCTCTTTCCGGCAGACACAAGTCTGCAGAGGTTCAAAGAACTGCTGGTGAGAAAATTGTCAAGTCAAGCGGAACGCGACCCGTCAACATCTCCTCCTTCACATTCTCCCGCAACTGGGGGTGCGAGGAAAAGGCTACGAATTCCGAGCCCACCCGCTGGCGGTGATGCAGGGCAGTCTGGAGCGATTGCTGATGCTGACATCTGGTACGGACTGAAGGACCTGCCAACGATTACTGAAATGTCGTCTACTGTCACTGCATATGATTCTCTCACCATTGAAAGAATGGTGGAGGATTATATGAGTGACCGCATCCAAGTAGGCACGTCAGACAGTCCGTACGTATACTGGCAGGAAAAAGAGGCAATTTGGAGGCCCTTGCACAAACTGGCTTTATTCTACCTAAGTTGCCCTCCCTCCAGTGTGTACTCCTAAAGAATGTTTAGTGCCGCCGCTCACCTTGTCAGCAATCTGCGTACGAGGTTACTTCCAGAAAATGTGGAGAAGATGATGTTCATTAAAATGAATTATAATCAATTCCTCCATGGATACATTCACCAGCAGCAATTGCCTCCAGAAAGTACACGGGGACCTGAGATGGTGGATTCCAGTGGGGACGAATTAATAATCTGTGAGGAGGGGGATGTACACAGTGAAAGGGGTGATGAATCGGACGATGATGATGAGGTGGACATCTTGCCTCTGTAGAGCCAGTTTGTGCAAGGAGAGATTGATTGCTTCTTTTTTGGTGGGGGCACAAACCAACCAGTCATTTCAGTCACAGTCGTGTGGCAGACCCTGTCGCTGAAATTATGGGTTCGTTAAAGTGTGCATGTCCTGTTTTTACAACATAAGGGTGGGTGGGAGGGCCCAAGGACAATTCCATCTTGCACCTCTTTTTTCTTTCATTTTTCTTTGCGTCATGTGCTGTTTGGGGAGTATTTTTTTAAGTGCCATCATGTCTGACACTGCAGTGCCACTCCTAGATGGGCCAGGTGTTTGTGTCGGCCACTAGGGTCGCTTAGCTTAGTCGTCACACAGCTACCTCATTGCGCCTCTTTTTTTCTTTGCGTCATGTGCTGTTTGGGGAGTATTTTTTGGAAGGGCCATCCTGCGTGACACTGCAGTGCCACTCCTAGATGGGCCAGGTGTTTGTGTCGGCCACTAGGGTCGCTTAGCTTAGTCACACGACGACTTTGGTGCAGCTCTTTTTTTCTTTGCATCATGTGCTGTTTGTGGACTATTTTTTTAAGTGTCATCCTGTCTGACACTGCAGTGCCACTCCTAGATGGGCCAGGTGTTTGTGTCGGCCACTTGGGTCGCTTAGCTTAGTCACACAACGACTTTGGTGCAGCTCTTTTTTTCTTTGCATCATGTGCTGTTTGGGGACTATTTTTTTAAGTGCCATCCTGTCTGACACTGCAGTGCCACTCCTAGATGGGCCAGGTGTTTGTGTCGGCCACTAGGGTCGCTTAGCTTAGTCGTCACACAGCTACCTCATTGCGCCTCTTTTTTTCTTTGCGTCATGTGCTGTTTGGGGAGTATATTTTGGAAGGGCCATCCTGCGTGACACTGCAGTGCCACTCCTAGATGGGCCAGGTGTTTGTGTCGGCCACTAGGGTTGCTTAGCTTAGTCGTCACACAGCTACCTCATTGCGCCTCTTTTTTTCTTTGCGTCATGTGCTGTTTGGGGAGTATTTTTTTGAAGGGCCATCCTGCGTGACACTGCAGTGCCACTCCTAGATGGGCCAGGTGTTTGTGTCGGCCACTTGGGTCGCTTAGCTTAGTCACACAACGACTTTGGTGCAGCTCTTTTTTTCTTTGCATCATGTGCTGTTTGTGGACTATTTTTTTAAGTGCCATCCTGTCTGACACTGCAGTGCCACTCCTAGATGGGCCAGGTGTTTGTGTCGGCCACTTGTGTCGCTTAGCTTAGTCACACAGCGACCTTGGTGCGCCTCTTTTTTTCTTTGCATCATGTGCTGTTTGGGGACTATTTTTTTGAAGTGCCATCCTGCCTGACACTGCAGTGCCACTCCTAAATGGGCCAGGTGTTTGTGTCGGCCACTAGGGTCGCTTAGCTTAGTCGTCACACAGCTACCTCATTGCGCCTCTTTTTTTCTTTGCGTTATGTGCTGTTTGGGGAGTATTTTTTTAAGTGCCATCCTGTCTGACACTGCAGTGCCACTCCTAGATGGGCCAGGTGTTTCTGTCGGCCACTAGGGTCGCTTAGCTTAGTCACACAACGACTTTGGTGCAGCTCTTTTTTTATTTGCATCATGTGCTGTTTGTGGACTATTTTTTTAAGTGCCATCCTGTCTGACACTGCAGTGCCACTCCTAGATGGACCAGGTGTTTGTGTCGGCCACTTGGGTCGCTTAGCTTAGTCACACAACGACTTTGGTGCAGCTCTTTTTTTCTTTGCATCATGTGCTGTTTGGGGACTATTTTTTTAAGTGCCATCAGTCTGACACTGCAGTGCCACTCCTAGATGGGCCAGGTGTTTGTGTCGGCCACTAGGGTCGCTTAGCTTAGTCGTCACACAGCTACCTCATTGTGCCTCTTTTTTTCTTTGCGTCATGTGCTGTTTGGGGAGTATTTTTTGGAAGGGTCATCCTGCGTGACACTGCAGTGCCACTCCTAGATGGGCCAGGTGTTTGTGTCGGCCACTTGGGTCGCTTAGCTTAGTCACACAACGACTTTGGTGCAGCTCTTTTTTTCTTTGCATCATGTGCTGTTTGTGGACTATTTTTTTAAGTGCCATCCTGTCTGACACTGCAGTGCCACTCCTAGATGGGCCAGGTGTTTCTGTCGGCCACTAGGGTCGCTTAGCTTAGTCGTCACACAGCTACCTCATTGCGCCTATTTTTTTCTTTGCGTCATGTGCTGTTTGGGGAGTATTTTTTGGAAGGGCCATCCTGCGTGACACTGCAGTGCCACTTCTAGATGGGCCAGGTGTTTGTGTCGGCCACTTTGGATCGCTTAGCTTAGTCACACAACGACTTTGGTGCAGCTCTTTTTTTCTTTGCATCATGTGCTGTTTGGGGACTATTTTTTTAAGTGCCATCCTGTCTGACACTGCAGTGCCACTCCTAGATGGGCCAGGTGTTTGTGTCGGCCACTTGGGTCGCTTAGCTTAGTCACACAACAACTTTGGTGCAGCTCTTTTTTTCTTTGCATCATGTGCTGTTTGGGGACTATTTTTTTAAGTGCCATCCTGTCTGACACTGCAGTGCCACTCCTAGATGGGCCAGGTGTTTGTGTCGGCCACTAGGGTCACTTAGCTTAGTCGTCACACAGCTACCTCATTGCGCCTCTTTTTTTCTTTGCGTCATGTGCTGTTTGGGGAGTATTTTTTGGAAGGGCCATCCTGCGTGACACTGCAGTGCCACTCCTAGATGGGCCAGGTGTTTGTGTCGGCCACTAGGGTTGCTTAGCTTAGTCGTCACACAGCTACCTCATTGCGCCTCTTTTTTTCTTTGCGTCATGTGCTGTTTGGGGAGTATTTTTTTGAAGGGCCATCCTGCGTGACACTGCAGTGCCACTCCTAGATGGGCCAGGTGTTTGTGTCGGCCACTTGGGTCGCTTAGCTTAGTCACACAACGACTTTGGTGCAGCTCTTTTTTTCTTTGCATCGTGTGCTGTTTGTGGACTATTTTTTTAAGTGCCATCCTGTCTGACACTGCAGTGCCACTCCTAGATGGGCCAGGTGTTTGTGTCGGCCACTAGGGTCGCTTAGCTTAGTCGTCACACAGCTACCTCATTGCGCCTCTTTTTTTCTTTGCGTCATGTGCTGTTTGTGGACTATTTTTTTAAGTGCCATCCTGTCTGACACTGCAGTGCCACTCCTAGATGGGCCAGGTGTTTGTGTCGGCCACTTGGGTTGCTTAGCTTAGTCACACAACGACTTTGGTGCAGCTCTTTTTTTCTTTGCATCATGTGCTGTTTGGGGACTATTTTTTTAAGTGCCATCCTGTCTGACACTGCAGTGCCACTCCTAGATGGGCCAGGTGTTTGTGTCGGCCACTTGTGTCGCTTAGCTTAGTCACACAGCGACCTTGGTGCGCCTCTTTTTTTCTTTGCATCATGTGCTGTTTGGGGACTATTTTTTTGAAGTGCCATCCTGCCTGACACTGCAGTGCCACTCCTAAATGGGCCAGGTGTTTGTGTCGGCCACTAGGGTCGCTTAGCTTAGTCGTCACACAGCTACCTCATTGCGCCTCTTTTTTTCTTTGCGTCATGTGCTGTTTGGGGAGTATTTTTTTAAGTGCCATCCTGTCTGACACTGCAGTGCCACTCCTAGATGGGCCAGGTGTTTCTGTCGGCCACTAGGGTCGCTTAGCTTAGTCACACAACGACTTTGGTGCAGCTCTTTTTTTATTTGCATCATGTGCTGTTTGTGGACTATTTTTTTAAGTGCCATCCTGTCTGACACTGCAGTGCCACTCCTAGATGGACCAGGTGTTTGTGTCGGCCACTTGGGTCGCTTAGCTTAGTCACACAACGACTTTGGTGCAGCTCTTTTTTTCTTTGCATCATGTGCTGTTTGGGGACTATTTTTTTAAGTGCCATCAGTCTGACACTGCAGTGCCACTCCTAGATGGGCCAGGTGTTTGTGTCGGCCACTAGGGTCGCTTAGCTTAGTCGTCACACAGCTACCTCATTGTGCCTCTTTTTTTCTTTGCGTCATGTGCTGTTTGGGGAGTATTTTTTGGAAGGGTCATCCTGCGTGACACTGCAGTGCCACTCCTAGATGGGCCAGGTGTTTGTGTCGGCCACTTGGGTCGCTTAGCTTAGTCACACAACGACTTTGGTGCAGCTCTTTTTTTCTTTGCATCATGTGCTGTTTGTGGACTATTTTTTTAAGTGCCATCCTGTCTGACACTGCAGTGCCACTCCTAGATGGGCCAGGTGTTTGTGTCGGCCACTAGGGTCGCTTAGCTTAGTCGTCACACAGCTACCTCATTGCGCCTATTTTTTTCTTTGCGTCATGTGCTGTTTGGGGAGTATTTTTTGGAAGGGCCATCCTGCGTGACACTGCAGTGCCACTTCTAGATGGGCCAGGTGTTTGTGTCGGCCACTTTGGATCGCTTAGCTTAGTCACACAACGACTTTGGTGCAGCTCTTTTTTTCTTTGCATCATGTGCTGTTTGGGGACTATTTTTTTAAGTGCCATCCTGTCTGACACTGCAGTGCCACTCCTAGATGGGCCAGGTGTTTGTGTCGGCCACTTGGGTCGCTTAGCTTAGTCACACAACAACTTTGGTGCAGCTCTTTTTTTCTTTGCATCATGTGCTGTTTGGGGACTATTTTTTTAAGTGCCATCCTGTCTGACACTGCAGTGCCACTCCTAGATGGGCCAGGTGTTTGTGTCGGCCACTAGGGTCACTTAGCTTAGTCGTCACACAGCTACCTCATTGCGCCTCTTTTTTTCTTTGCGTCATGTGCTGTTTGGGGAGTATTTTTTGGAAGGGCCATCCTGCGTGACACTGCAGTGCCACTCCTAGATGGGCCAGGTGTTTGTGTCGGCCACTAGGGTTGCTTAGCTTAGTCGTCACACAGCTACCTCATTGCGCCTCTTTTTTTCTTTGCGTCATGTGCTGTTTGGGGAGTATTTTTTTGAAGGGCCATCCTGCGTGACACTGCAGTGCCACTCCTAGATGGGCCAGGTGTTTGTGTCGGCCACTTGGGTCGCTTAGCTTAGTCACACAACGACTTTGGTGCAGCTCTTTTTTTCTTTGCATCGTGTGCTGTTTGTGGACTATTTTTTTAAGTGCCATCCTGTCTGACACTGCAGTGCCACTCCTAGATGGGCCAGGTGTTTGTGTCGGCCACTAGGGTCGCTTAGCTTAGTCGTCACACAGCTACCTCATTGCGCCTCTTTTTTTCTTTGCGTCATGTGCTGTTTGGGGAGTATATTTTGGAAGGGCCATCCAGCGTGACACTGCAGTGCCACTCCTAGATGGGCAAGGTGTTTGTGTCGGCCACTTGGGTCGCTTAGCTTAGTCACACAACGACTTTGGTGCAGCTCTTTTTTTCTTTGCATCATGTGCTGTTTGGGGAGTATTTTTTTAAGTGCCATCCTGTCTGACACTGCAGTGCCACTCCTAGATGGGCCAGGTGTTTGTGTCGGCCACTTGGGTCGCTTAGCTTAGTCACACAACGACTTTGGTGCAGCTCTTTTTTTATTTGCATCATGTGCTGTTTGGGGACTATTTTTTTAAGTGCCGTCCTGTCTGACACTGCAGTGCCACTCCTAGATGGGCCTGGTGTTTGTGTCGGCCACTTGGGTCGCTTAGCTTAGTCACACAACAACTTTGGTGCAGCTCTTTTTTTCTTTGCATCATATGCTGTTTGGGGACTATTTTTTTAAGTGCCATCCTGTCTGACACTGCAGTGCCACTCCTAGATGGGCCAGGTGTTTGTGTCGGCCACTGGGGTCGCTTAGCTTAGTCGTCACACAGCTACCTCATTGTGCCTCTTTTTTTCTTTGCGTCATGTGCTGTTTGGGGAGTATTTTTTGGAAGGGCCATCCTGCGTGACACTGCAGTGCCACTCCTAGATGGGCCAGGTGTTTGTGTCGGCCACTAGGGTTGCTTAGCTTAGTCGTCACACAGCTACCTCATTGCGCCTCTTTTTTTCTTTGCGTCATGTGCTGTTTGGGGAGAATTTTTTTGAAGGGCCATCCTGCGTGACACTGCAGTGCCACTCCTAAATGGGCCAGGTGTTTGTGTCGGCCACTTGGGTCGCTTAGCTTAGTCACACAACAACTTTGGTGCAGCTCTTTTTTTCTTTGCATCATGTGCTGTTTGTGGACTATTTTTTTAAGTGCCATCCTGTCTGACACTGCAATGCCACTCCTAGATGGGCCAGGTGTTTGTGTCGGCCACTTGTGTCGCTTAGCTTAGTCACACAGCGACCTTGGTGCGCCTCTTTTTTTCTTTGCATCATGTGCTGTTTGGGGACTATTTTTTGGAAGTGCCATCCTGCCTGACACTGCAGTGCCACTCCTAGATGGGCCTGGTGTTTGTGTCGGCCACTTGTGTCGCTTAGCTTAGCCATCCAGCGACCTCGGTGCAAATTTTAGGACTAAAAATAATATTGTGAGGTGTGAGGTGTTCAGAATAGACTGAAAATGAGTGGAAATTATGGTTATTGAGGTTAATAATACTATGGGATCAAAATGACCCCCAAATTCTATGATTTAAGCCAGAGGTTCCCAAACTGTGTGCCGTGGCTCCCTGGGGTGCCTCAGGACACTTGCAGGGGTGCCCTGGGTTGGTGGTCCAGGACCAATTAAAATTATTAATGGTCAATATAATAGGCAAAACCAGTGCTGGTGGCTGCCAGTCATAAAATATGTGGCCAAACAGATGCAAATCTTGTCCCTCACCACATAACTGACCCTAAGGATGACATATAAACGCCATCTACTTAATGTAATTTTTCTTTCTAAATTTCTCAATAATGAATTTTTGGCCTAGGGGTGCCGTGAAAAAAATTCTGATATTATAGGGTGCCGTGATTCAGAAAAGTTTGGAAACCACTGATTTAAGCTGTTTTTTAGGGTTTTTAAAAAAAAACACCCGAATCCAAAACACACTCGAATCCGACAAAAAAAATTCGGTGAGGTTTTGCCAAAACGCGTTCGAACCCAAAAAACGGCCACGGAACCGAACCCAAAACCAAAACACAAAACCCGAAAAATTTCAGGTGCACATCACTAATATATATATACCCTGTTGCAAAGCTGATTACTGAGGCCATAAAAACTATGCTGGTGTTAGACATGTGTCCGGTATCCGCCATTAGTGCAGTAGGACTGCAGTGCCAACCCTAGATGGGCCAGGTGTTGTGTCACTTAGCTTAGTCATATAGCCACCTCGGTGCAACCTTTTGGCCTAAAAACAATATTGTGAGGGGTGAGATGTTCAGAATAGACTGGAAATGAGTAGAAATGAATGTTATTGAGGGTAATAATACCGTAGGTTTAAAATTACCCCCACATTCTGTGATTTTAGTTATTTTTGTTGTTTTTTTCCAAAAATTGTCCAGGTCCAAAACCACAACCAAAACCAAAACACGAAAGGGTGGTTTTGGCAAAACCAATCCAAAACCAAAACATGTGCAGGGAATTAGAACCAAAATACAAAACACGAAAAGTGCCTGCCGCACATCTCTAATAAAAGCTAGCAAAACATTAAGAAATGTGTATGTTACAGTTCATTCCTAGCAATGGATAAAAATAAGGGCTGCTTAGGGGCCTAATTGAGATCTGATGGCAGCAGCAAATTGTTAGCTAATGGGCAAAACCATGGGGGTCATTCCGAGTTGTTCGCTCGGTAAAAATCTTCGCATCGCAGCTATTTTCCGCTTAATGCGCATGCGCAATGTCCGCACTGCGACTGCGCCAAGTAAATTTGCTATGCACTTAGGAATTTTACTCACGGCATTTTCATCGTTCTGGCGATCGTAATGTGATTGACAGGAAATGGGTGTTACTGGGCGGAAACAGGCCGTTTTATGGGCGTGTGGGAAAAAACGCTACCGTTTCCGGAAAAAACGCAGGAGTGGCCGGTGAAACGGGGGAGTGTCTGGGCGAACGCTGGGTGTGTTTGTGACGTCAAACCAGGAAGACAAGCAGTGAAATGATCGCAGATGCCGAGTAAGTCTGGAGCTACTCAGAAACTGCTACGAGGTGTGTAATCGCAATATTGCGAATACTTCGTTCGCAATTTTAAGATGCTAAGATTCACTCCCAGTAGGCGGCGGCTTAGCATGAGCAAATCTGCTAAAATCCACTTGCGAGCGAACAACTCGGAATGACCCCCATGTGCACTGCAGGTGGAGCAGATATAACATGTGCAGAAAGAGTTAGATTTGGGTGGGTTATTTTGTTTCTGTGCAGGGAAAATACTGGCTGCTTTATTTTTACACTGCAATTTAGATTTCAGTTTGAACACACCCCATCCAAATCTAACTCTCTCTGCACATGTTATATCTGCCCCCCTGCAGTGCATGGGGGGTCATTCCGACCTGATCGCATGCTGCCATTTTTCACAGTGCAGCGATCAGGTCAGTACTGCACATGCATATGCACCACAATGTGCAGGTATGTTGTATGGGTATAAAGTGGATCGTTGCTGGGCAATGGATTTAACGAAGAATTGACGGGAAGAAGGCATTTATGGGTGTCAACTGACCATTTTCTGGGAGTGGTTGGAAAAACACAGGCGTGTCCAGGCGTTTGCAGGGTGGGTGTCTGACATCAATTCCGGGACTGGACAGGCTGTAGTGCTGAGTGGGCAGCGACTATGCATTTGCACCGCTGCAAAAAGCACCTAGCGAGCGATCAACTCAGAATGACCCCCATTGTATTTCCCAACTGCTAACAAATTTTCTGCTCCGATCAGATCTGAATTTGGCCCCTAAGCAGCCCTTAATTTTATCCATTGCCAGGAATGAAATGTAACATACACATTCTTAATGTTTTGCTAGCTTTTATATAAGTAAGATTTAGTTTAGTAGAGAGTTATATTTGGGTGTGGTGTATTCAAACTGAAATCTAAATTGCAGTATAAAAATAAAGCAGACAGTATTTACCCTGCACAGAAACAAAATAACCCACCCAAATCTAACTCTCTCTGCACACGTTATATCTGCCCCTCCCCCTTCAATGCACATGGGGCCTAATTCAGACCTGGTCGCTGCAGGCTATTTGTTGCACTGCTGCGATCAGGTAATTGCTGTCTACAGGGAAGGGAGTAATCGCTGTGCAAGGGTGCGATCGGCTGTGCAGTTTCTGCACAGCCCAGGTCTTACTCAGACACTGCGATGATCCTGGAAGAAGCTGATGTCAGTAACCCTCCCTGGAAACGGCCGGGCATGCCTGCGTTTTCCTGGACACTCCCTGAAAATGGTGAGTTGACACCCCCGGACACCCTCTTCCTGTCAATCTACTTGCGTTCGGCGCTGCAAATGCTTTCTTCGTTAGTTCCATTGCTCCGTGGTGACGGCAGTTGCTGGCAACCGATGCGCCTGTGCATTGCGGCCCATGCGCAGGCGCTGTTCAGACCCGTTCGCACGGCTGCAAAAAAAGGCAGCGTGCAATTGGGTCTGAATGACCCCCATGGTTTTGCCCATTAGCTAACAAATTTGCTGCTACGATCAGATATGAATCAGGCCCTAGAGCCAGGCATACACCATACAATTATCTGGCAGATAATCTGCCAGATCAGACTGGTTGGAAAAAAAATCTTGTAATGGATGAGAGAAAATGAAATTTAACAATGTGTTCCCAAACACTGGAAAATTTTTAAAAGACTATTGTTCAGATTTATTGGTTAAATCACAGATTTATCCAATTTGTATGAACAATAGTTTTTGTCCATTTTCCACTGTTTGGGAACAAATGGTCAAATGTCATTTGCTCTCATCCATTACCAAATTTTCATTCCAACCAGTCAGATCTGGCAGATGATCTGCCAGATAATTGTATGGTGTATGCCTGGCTTTAGTGTTAGCTCGGGGCACATGGTAGTGGAAAATCCCAGCCCTTCCTCAAACTTGGCAGTGATAATATTATTTCAATAAAAGCTACAGATGCTTATGAAGAGATGGTTGCATGTGTAAATTGTGTCCTTGCAAAATATACAAACTGAATAACATGTAAAGCCCCAAGTATCTTAAGATGCCTATGACGGTTCATATCAGGTAAAATACACATTTTTGCCATCTACATATTTAGCATACTACTGTATGTGTCCAGACCCCAAAAAACAGGAACTCTTATCATCTTATTTCGCGTCAATAAGGATTTTCTTTTTGCTCAGCTATAGTAGTTTAAATTGCAGTCACATAGGCTTCGATAAGAGACTGTCCTGGTTATCAGTAAGAAGTAAAGTGATTGCATGTCAGTGGTTCCAAATCTCCACCATTACAGTGTAGGTTTTAATAATATCCATGCTTAAGCACAGGTGACTTAAGTAGTACCTCAGTCAATTTGATTTAACCAATTGGCTCAAGCAAGGTTTTCCTCTGGCATATGTATATATTTATCATGTGTGAAAGCAGAGGCAGATTTAGGGGTCTAAACACCCCTATGCACAACATTATTGGCCACCCAACCCCCCCCCCCAAAAAAAAACCAACAACAATAATAATAAATAAATAAATACATTTTGCCTAGTGCCCCCTCCCCATAGTATAGAATATTATTTGCCTCCCCTTCCCTATAGTATAGGTTTATGATGTACCTCCCCTTACAGAGAAAAAGGGAGGCACTAGCAGAGAGTGGGGAGGCACTGGCAGAGGCAGGAAGCACTGATGCTTTCACGAGGACTGCTGCACTTACAAATTCCTTGGACTTATTTCCCCCTTCATTCTGATTATACGGCTTCCTCTTGTCCTAGGTGCTCTTGGGGGGAGCCATAGGGCCCCATCCATTGCCGTCTCTCCCATCTGTCTGATTCATGCGGCTGGCTCATGCAGAGCCGGCCCTAACAAATATGATGCCCTAGGCAAGATTTTGGCTGGTGCCCCCTAGCACCACCGCTGGTTCTGCATCTGACCTTGCACCTCTTTCCCAGCACCATCACCCCTCACCCATAGCAGTCCTTGTACCCCCTATATTTTAAATAGGAACAGTTTGCACATTTGACGCACAGCCCAAAAAGGGGCATCTACTTGCTGGGAAGGGGCATATGGCCACACAATAGTAACCCCAATTCCAATTACGCCACACAGTGCTGCAACTTTATTCACATTTTATCTTGCAATAGTGTCCATAATTCATATTACATCCCACAGTAGTATCACTTTACCTTATAAACGTTACTCCTCACAGTAGAGCCCCTTATTCACATTACATCACACTGAATTGCTGCTTATTCACATTACACCACACCTTATTGCTCTTTATTCACATTAGACGATACAGTAGTGCCCTTTCTATACGCAACGCCACATAGTAGAGCACCTTATACACATAATGCCACACATTAGTAATGCATTTATACACAATTCCACACAGTAATGCTCCTTACACATATGAGACACATTAATGTCCTTATAAACATAATGCACCTTACACATTATGACAACCTTTAACCTATTAATGCCCTTTTACACATAATGTCCCTTACACATATGCCGCACATTATTAATGCCCTTATACACATAATGACACACATAGTGCCCCCTACACATTTGCTGCACATTATTAGTGCCCCTATACACATAATGACACACATACAGTAGTACCCTGTTACACATATGCCGCACATTATTAATGCCCTTATACACATAATGACACACATTATTAAAGCATTTTTACATGACACACATAATGCTCCTTACACATATTCTGAACACTACTGCACAACCAACCCACTCACATGCACACAGCACTCACACTTCCACTAACACTGTGTGAGACTGTGGCTGTATCTGCATATGAAATGCTACATACAGAATATATGCATGCCGCATATCATTTTAATCAGCAGAAGCTGATTATGCCCCTAGGCAATTGCCTAGTTTGCCTATACCTATGGCCGGCTCTGGGCTCATGCTTCCTGGAGTCCTCCCTCAGATACTGACAAGGAGCGCTTATCCTTTCCACTGCAGTGGCATTATGCTGACTGCTGTACAGGAGATGCTGCTGATATAGACTATCCCCACGATGCTTCCAAGTTCCAACCCCCTGGTGCTGCTACTGCCACCCTGGACAGAGGTGGGGCCAGGAAGTATTCAGCCAAGCAGCCCGGTGGGTGGGAGGGAGAGTGGGAGGCACTGGCACTCGGTGGGCAGGCAGTCAGCAGTAGCCACGGAATACTGGTGTGTCTCGGGGGAGAGGAGACACCTGTGCTACCCCCAGAAGGTGCCACCCCTAGGCATGTGCCTCACATACCTAGTGGGAAATCCAGCACTGTGGGAAAGGGCATCATAGAAAGTGCCTTCACTAGGTGCCAGGGCTCACCTTATGTCTTTGTTTGAAAAATATGGGGAGGGGGGCATCCATGCTTTTTCTGGCCCAGGGCATCAAACTGTCTAGTTATAGCTCTGCTCCAAATAGAGACAAATTTCCCTTTTGCCCCATTGCAGTAAACACATGATCTTAACCCACGCAGGCAAGATCCAGAGAGTGAAGCTTTGTGGCTCTTATTAGATGCCATCCCCACAGAAAACCATGGGGATGGCTGATGCCTGGACTGGCGGACAGAAACCAGGATCAGATATGTCTTTCTTTCATTATTTGTACTGTTAAGAAGTACTTAATTCTACCTATAAACAGTAGTTTTTACATATTTTAAATGCAGAATTGATGAATAAATATGTCAAATATAATGTAAGGTACTGTGACTGGTATTGCACCAAGGAAAAATATACTTTTAGAAATGTTTTCACATTCATTTACCCTCACCCTCTGCCCATTGTGTGGGAATTACACTAGTGCAATCAGCAGGGTGGTGGTTTTCCTAGATAAGGAATATAGCTCAACGCCAGTGACATATCTATAATGGGTGTGGTTCACGAGGGCCTCTCGGGTTCAGGAGGGCTGCATCCATTTTTTCACTACTTACCTATCTGGAATCTGATGTCAGCTATGGCAGCCCTGTAAAAGCACCAGGACAATAGCCATTTTCCCAGTGTTTTGTGCATGCATAGTAAGAGGAATCGCTGGGAAAATGCCCACCATGCCATTTTCCCAGAGCCCTGTGCATTGCCAGTAGGAGAGAGAGGATGGGGCATGGAAGGAGCCTGCACTTGGACCCCCTCCTCTCTTAAATCTCCCCTGCTCCATGTGTTATTCCCCTGCGATAGTTCTACTAGGCATAACTTTGTTCTTGTATTGTAGCTTTCATTGTCCCCTCTCCTTTTTTCCAGTACCAGTCGAAACTGTGAGCACCAAGTTCAAGTTCAAGTTCAAATTTATTGTCATCAGCCAAAACAAGTTTACAGACGAAATTACAATTGTACTGGGCATCAAGTAGTAGCAGGCGACAACATAAAACAAACATATAAATAAATCATTCATTTAACATACGTACAGCAGATGGGATAAAACTAACCCTAAAACGGTTGGTACGAGTTAACAAAGTACAAAACCTCTTTCGAGATGGAAGTTTGTCAAAAAGCATACTAAAAGGATGCGCACTATCTAATAAAATACACCTGGCTTTGCTTAAAACCCTACACCTATACAAATCATCAAAACTAGGCAATGGCATACCAATGATTTTACTTGCCGTTTTCCTTATCCTTTCTAATGCCCATCGATCTTTTAAAGTGCAGCCTCCATACCATGCCACGATCCCGTAACTGAGAATGCTCTCTATCGAGCACCTGTAAAAGTTTTACATGGTCTGTGCACCAACACCTGCTGCCCTTAAACGCCGCAGGAAGAAAAGTCATTGTTGAGCCTTTTTTCCTATCAGTAGCAGGTACTCAGACCAAGTCAGACTTGATGAAATCTGAATGCCCAAGAAACGGAATGAAGTAACCATTTCCACGTCCTGATCACCAACAAACACTGGTGATTTCAGTGACTGCCTTCTTCTAAAATCAATAATCAGTTCTTTTGTCTTCCCACTATTTAAAAATAAATGATTTTCATTACTCCAATCGACTAGCTTCACAACTACCGTCCTATACGCCAGCTCGTCCTCACAACTAATAAACCCAACTATGGCAATATCATCCGCAAATTTAATCAATTTAACTGATGCGTCCGCTGAAACACAGTCATAAGTGAACAGTGAATATAAGAAGGGACTAAGAACACAGCCCTGGGGTACACCTGTATTAATTTGTGCTTCTCCGGACCTAATTCTGCCCATTTTAACCACCTGAGGGCGATTTGTCAAAAATGCTAAAATCCAATTACAAGTAAAACAATCAAGGCGTAATGCAGATAATTTATTTATCAAGGACACTGGAGTCACTGTATTAAAAGCTGAACTAAAATCAACAAATAAAATCCTAACATAAACATTCCTCTTTTCCAAGTGAGACAAAGTAAAGTGCAACAGTGAAATAATGGCATCATCAGTGCATCGATTTTGTCTATAAGCAAATTGGAATGGGTCAAACTTGGCAGAGAAAAAAGATTTAACATGATTCAGTACCAGTTTCTCAAAACTTTTCGTTATAAGAGATGTTAACGCTATAGGCCGATAGTCATTTAAACATTTAGCTAACCCTTTCTTGGGGATGGGGACAATACTAGTCATCTTAAGACACCTCGGCACTACACAGTGCATGAGTGATAAATTAAACAAAACTGTCAGAATTCCACACAATTGCTCCGCACAATCATGAAGAACCTTCCCTTGAATGCCATCAGGCCCTGCTGCCTTACCAGGATTTATTTGACGCAAACAATTAGCCACTGTGCCCACATCAAGTAATAGGGGGGTGTCACCCACACTGGGATTCAGCGGTAGCTGAGGTAAATTATTACTCTCCTCAAACCAGTGCTGGTTTTACCAATGGCCTGGGAAGGGGGGAAGGTCAGGGGTTCCGTTTTTTTCACTATCATTTATTTATTTTTTAGAGGTAAAACAATGTGTTAATGATAATCATCACCAGCACAGGAAAATAACAATAGGAACATACAGAGTAATGGGAGAAAATAAACTCTTTTGTAGGGGCATTCTTAATTCAGCTATACTATCCTTTAATATATAATCAATGATAAAAGACCTTAGAGCAGTTTTTTACATACTGCATGATGGAAATATTGGTATATGTCCACCTTATAAAATATTATATGAGAAACTACACATACAGTACATCTGTGGTAAATTAATTAGCAATATGTCAAATATCAAATGTCATAATAAAAAAGTGAAATTCCAAAACGATATCATTAGGTACCAAAAATCTTCTAATGATCAATATAAATTAAATAATTTGGCTTAAGTAGGTGCATTGTCCCAAATAGAAAGCGTTGAGGAAAGACTGAAAGGACTCAAATCAAATATGCAGGGTTTTTAACATATGCTGTGTGCCATTGGGAGGTAAACAACTGGCAAGAGCACCTTGTTGACGAACATGACGTATTAATGAGTGTAATAGAAAGGTCTACATAAGCTATCAGCCAAGGTCAGTGGGTTCCTAAATTGAAGTACAATCCCTCTCAGGCTCAGAAAGTGCAATAAAAGTAAAATATAAGAAGATACATGGTAGGTTAGTTTGGGAGAATCTGTATGTGTTGAGGTGCAGTAGTACCACATTGTGCATGAAATGAGTGACCCTGAGGTTTGAAGCACTTATTGTTGTGACTGCTTCACTCATCGAATCAATGGCCCTCATTCCGAGTTGATCGGTCGCAAGGCGATTTTAGCAGAGTTACACACGCTAAGCCGCCGCCTACTGGGAGTGAATCTTAGCTTCTTAAAATTGCGACCGATGTATTCGCAATATTGCGATTACTAACTACTTAGCAGTTTCAGAGTAGCTCCAGACTTACTCTGCCTGTGCGATCAGTTCAGTGCTTGTCGTTCCTGGTTGACGTCACAAACACACCCAGCGTTCGCCCAGGCACTCCCACCGTTTCCCCGGCCACTCCTGCGTTTTTTCCGGAAATGGTAGCGTTTTCAGCCACACGCCCCTGAAACGCCGTGTTTCCGCCCAGTAACACCCATTTCCTGTCAATCACATTACGATCGCCGGAGCGAAGAAAAAGCCGTGAGTAAAAATACTTTCTTCATAGTAAAGTTACTTGGCGCAGTCGCAGTGCGAACATTGCGCATGCGTACTAAGCGAATTTTCACTGCGATGCGATGAAAAATACCGAGCGAACAACTCGGAATGAGGGCCAATGCCAGAAGCATGGCTCACTTGAATGAGTTGCTACATTAACTCAGCTAGGGGTAAATGTATGAAGCAGTGATAAGAGTAGAGAAGTGAGCCAGTGGAGAAGCTGCCCATGGCAACCAATCAGCATTGAAGTAACATTTAGAATTTGCATACTATAAAATTATACAGAGTAGCTGATTGGTTGCCATGGGCAACTTCTCCACTGGCTCACTTCTCCACTCCTATCACTGCTTCATACATTTACTTCCTAATCCGTTGTGAAGTCCATAATGAGGTAGTGTAATCAGCAAATAAGTGAGTATGTGAGGCTAAACAAAAGGGCATGATCAATACTGTGTAAGTGATCCTGTAGTATATGACAAAAACAATTTGGGTCTTGTATATGTATATTAAATAGGGATAGTTGCACAGCACTATGCAGCAGGACATAAAGGTGCCATGTAGGAGAAATCTATAAATTGCCTGCCAATGTTAACCAGCAAGTCTATTTTGAAAGGTCAACAGTGCTTAAGGACAACAGGTTCAAATGGTTGACATGACAATAGTCAATACACAAATGGTCAACACATAATTACCTCGACCATTTGTGCGGTGACCATTGTCATGCTGAACTTTTGACCCTGTCGACCTATTGTACCTGTCAACCTTACCCATTGTCGACCTTTTATCTGTTGACCTTTTGTACCTGTCAACCTTATGCATGTCGACCATTTGGTGTAAACATACTGTATTGACTGTGGACCGTGGACCTAAATACTGTAAATCTTCTATACCCAAAAGTATGGCATGATGTCACATTTACCTGAAAAAACACAGTTAGCCAAACATAAAAATAATAATGTTGGGTATACGTAATTGTGGGGCAGATGTATTAACCAGCGATAGGTGAGAAATTGGTAACTGCACATGTTACCATTTCTCTAAATGTATCAGCCTGTATTTGTGGGAAATCCCTGGTGTGCATATCGCTCCTCCTCTTTTCGGCACCGCTGTTAGGTAGATGGTGGCAATGTGCCCAGACTGATATATGAATAGTCAGTTTATTTGACCATTTCGTACCTGTAACAATATCACTAGCTTCTATTGGCGTTGCTGCATTCCTCTGACTCTTTCTGATTGTTTTCCATTGTTTATTATATAATAGACTTTGTTTTTTTTGAAATGCCTCTGTAGACCTACAATAACAAGCATTGTGGTGCAGAGGCTGCTGGGAGAGGGAGACTCAGGGGGAGATGTATGAACATTCGTTAAGGAGGAGAAGTGGTATCAGCGCAAGTTACAGTATGTGCACTGATACCGCTTCTCCCTCATGTATGACTGCAGTATTAATGGCAAATGACAGGGGTGTCATTATCATTAAGATAGCAAGTCAATATGCAGGCCAACGTATGAATGGGATTAGCATGGGATCCCGGTGTTCAGGAGACTGACGCCTGGAACCCAACAGACGAGATCCTGGTGGCGAGCGCAGCGTGTTCCCTCGCAGGCTTGCACACGCTTCGGGTCCAGTGGTGGTTCTGTTCCCACTCTGGTGCTGACGTGGACCACCACCCAAGTGAGGAAACATCAGCTGGTGTTGGGATTCTGGCATCGGCATCCCGACCGCCGGGATCCCGGCTGTCGGTCAATTGACTACCTCCCATAACAGTACGCAAATGCATTTACAGCAGCCAATGTATACGCAATGGCTGTGCGAAACTATGCAAATGTTGCAGCCACCTGGATTTGTATTAAGATGTACACAGGCGGCTCTGCAAATCCCAGCAGCTTCGTACAAAGATACAGCATCCATTACAGATCAGTCACTTATCCAACTTCTGAGTAGCCCTATGATTGTGCAGCATGGCAGCAGGAAGTAAGACGCCACAGACAGTGCAGCTGTATGGGATAGCAGTCACAGCTTCAGATACACTACAACAATGCTTGAGACACACCTACATTTCTCCCGCCACTCCACCCCATTACCTCCCACAAATAGTGCCATCTGTCAGTCACTTTACAAATAAATCCTCTCTGTGGCCACCATGGCAAGACCACCATGGCACATCTGCAGTGCGACTTAGATACATGCATAGACAGCCGATTATTGCTCAACTTCTAAATAATTGAGTTTGAGTACATCTAGTACCATTGTAGCAATTGGATGTTTGTCGAACTCTGTACTTGATTCATACTTGTAAGTAAAGCAAAAAGGCAAGCAACTGAGCAAAACCATGCTGGACTGCAGGTGGGGCAAATGTAACATGTGCTGAGAGATTTCGATTTCTGTGCAGGATAAATACTGCCTGTTTTTGCATATAGCCCACGTATGTTATGTTTATTTTTACACAGCAATATAGATTTCAGTTTGAACACACCCCACTCAAATATAAATCTCTCTGCACATGTTACATCTGCCCCACCTGCAGTGCAATATGATTTGCCCAGTTGTGCAATATTTTGCTTTACTTGCAAACAGTGGTGGCTACTGCCCCTGGGCTGCATCACCGACCACACTTTGTAGGGGGGAGCCAGTCAGCATATTCAAACATACTGTACATACAATGTTATATGTGATATATGTGTCGGCTTCCTTACCCGGGGATCAGCTGCATCTCTGTGTTTCACTGGCCTGCCACAGAACTGGACACAGCACTAGGCTTGTCTATCTTCTATAAACCCACCTCCATTATATTTATTGAAATTTCATGACGTTTACTGCGTAAATTAGTATTTTATCCAGAATGTGTCCCAAGCTACCTTTAGAGTCACTGCTCATTCCTACCAATGTAGCATGCCAGTGTTTTTTTCTATTTCACATGGAGGATTTTACTTCCAGCACAGAGATCACTGATCCCTATAATATATTCTTGTACCTATTCATCAAGCCAGATATGCTGACTATCAGAGTGCTGATTGAATGGACAAAATGGTGTTAACTTACAGTAAGTCTTATAGAATTGCTTCTGTTTTATTGCTTCATTAACCGTGAAAGCTGCAGGTGTCACATAATGGGTCTGATTCCGACATGATTCTCTTTGCATGCAGTGTAAATATTGGCTGTCTATGCATATAGCCGACAAATGCTGGATAGCTTTATTTAGATTTGATTTTGGATTTACTCCTCTCTCGTCTCTGCATATGTTACATCCCCCACCTCCAGTCCAAGGTGGTATTGGCTATGTGAAGTTACTCCAATTCATTGCTTTACTTCCAATTCTAAATCAGCCACGAAATGTTTTGCCAATATTGTTTTGTTATGTAGTATAAGCTATTTGTAAATAGTCAAACCTTGGTTTTACTTGGAATAAAACCCTCTTTGTGTTTATGTGAATTAAGGAGAATGATGGCTATTGATGTGCCCCTCTTTTCCCTTTAGCTTTCCCTTCATCCATTCTCTATCCCCATCTGTATCTGCAGAATTCAATAGCGACAGTAATTATAATTTTTTTGTAACTAGACTAAAATGCCTTTTCAGCATTAAATCTCTGTACAACACTATATACACAATTAAAGCAAAGTTTCTGTTTAAATGATTGTTTTACGGTAGGTATTAAAGAGAAGGCATTGTATTGCCCACGCTCATTTTTATATCATCCGAAGGGATGTACTGATGAGAATGACTCAAGGATTGAAAAATATTGTGCTTTGTATTTGATGTTATCTTTCTATTGTTTATATAACTGTTACACAACGCTTATATAACTGTTATAAAATATGCATGCATCATGAAACACTGCTTTTTTTCTACACCAAGGACAAACATAGGGAAAAACAACCGAGAATAGAAACACAGAATTAATAATTACTAATTGTGAAATAGTTCACAGAATCCTTAGAGCCTGACTACTGCAGTGAGTATTTACCTTATGCAATGTCCAGTCACAAATGAGTTAAGAGTTAGAGGCAGTCAGTCTGTCAGCTTGATAATCGCTGGGCCAGATTAATCTGCCTGATGCAGTGAATTATTGTGATTTATTCTGTCATCAGCTGTTACTGCACCACTGACATCTTAAGATTTTTAATGTGTGACTTGTGTATCACAAGGCTGCAGCATCACATTTTCGACGGTCTCTACAGACAATATCCTTCTATTTTCCAGCATGTACTGTCTCCATACATACAGCACAATTATACACCATTAACAAGCTTTTTGCATACATTGTTCTTTCCAAGGTACAGTATCTGTAAAGCAGGCAGTCATAAGATTTCTTTAAGGATTTGGATGGAATTCCAGGATTTGGGGCAGTCTTGTTTGTAGTCATTCATTCATCCATTTGTTTTGTATCTGAAAAAGCTGTAATAGTCTTAACGTGACCTGAGTCTTACTAATTAACATAGCCACCATTTTACATTGCCACTAATCACCTGAAACGTCCCCACACCAGGAGGTAATTTATTAAACAGCAGATAAAGGGCGGGATGTACTATAAGACATCGCCGCCCCTCGCCAACTACCGCAGCGATACTTATCGCATATGTACTAACATATGTGATTAGTATCGCAATGCGGTATAGGAGGCCCCCCGCAATGATGTCTGTGGTGGTCTGCGGGGGTCGGCGTGGGTCAGCGGAGGTCTCCGTCACCTCCCAGACCCGGGAGGTGACGTGCGCAGGGAATCCCTGGGCTCCTCCTCCTCCCCCCTGCAGCCGGAAGGAGACAAGGCTGTGCTGCAGGAGAGAAGGAGGAGGGGGGCCACACCAGCAGCCTCTCAGGTATGCCAGGGGGAAGGGGGGTCGTCGTGAGCGGCGCGGGGCGGCGGCGGGATGCGGCGGGATCCGGCGGCGGCGGTAAGAGTCCCATAGGCTTCTATAGGGTATCGCCATAAAAAGATGGCGATACCCTATGGGGCGAAAACTAGTGATGAGCGGATTCGGTTTTACTCGGTTTTACTCGGTTTTACTCGGTTCTCAAAACGGCATCTTATTGGCTCACGGATGTCACGTGTTTTGGATAGCCAATAAGATGCCGTTTTGAGAACCGAGTAAAACCGAGTAAAACCGAGTAAAACCGAACCTCGCTCATCACTAGCGAAAACGCGGCGGTCGGGGGTTAGTACATATGAAAATGCGGTAAAACGGGGGTTTTACCGCATTTTCCCTTTAGTAAATCCCGCCCAAATAAGGAGCTCAATAATTTGTGATGCTTGACAAAAGATTATACCCTGCAGCATAGCAATGATCCTCAGTTCTAAACAACAACTCCCTGTCACTTATGAATACTGCTGCAAAAGTCCTTCGACAATTGTAGAACCAAATTGTTCTGCAATGTTATGAGCACGAAGTAGCATACAGTATGGACATCTTCCAGCTCATGACATGGTGGGCATTTATGATAATGAAGTAGGATCACAGGGAACATGTTTTGTCCCAACCAGGTACAATGAGGATCACAACAATAGGTCATCCTGATTCTAGTACATGCTGCTAACCGGGGTCAAGTATTTTATTGCTGATGGCCATTAACCAGACTACTTTGTGGTAGAGAGTGAGGAACTCCGGTTAGCTCCAAGCCTTGTGGCTATAATCAAGATGTAATAGTTGCAGTAGGGGCAGTGTTCAACTGGGGCATGAAGGGCCCACCAGGGAATGCCATGGTAGGGGTCCATGCTTAGGGGTGTGGCAAGCCTCTTTAGGGTTCAGTTAGGGTTAACTACTTAATTACTTAATGTTGACATAACGTCCATGTTGAATGTCAACATTCAGACCAGATTGACATTCTGGTGTCAATATTATGTTCCACATCCGAGAACAGCATTAGGCACTTATACTACCACAGTAACAGAATGTGACAATTTGTGTGTGAGTTGGTGTATAAGTTTATGGCAGTGTGGATATGTAGGTAATAAAAAGGGTTTTCTTAAAGGAGGTTTAAGTATTAGAAGAGATACTGTATCACTTCTATAAAGCATTTTACAAGTTACCTGGTTGTATGGTGACCTACTATATAAAAAGGCATAATATGGGCACAGAAGTCCTCAGTAACTATAAATATCATTTGCATTTCCAGTAAGGGGTATATAATCTGACATATAAGAGAAATTCTTAATTTTAAATGTGAAGCGATATCTGATATCATTTGGAATGAAATGTGTTACAAACAAACTCAGTAATTATAGTACATGCAATTTAAACATTCATTTTTAAAATGTAAAAAAGGGTTTCTATTTTAATTTCACTTTCATACAGTACATTTAAATGTATCTGCCTTATCTTAGAGGTTATTTGTCAGGGCCGTTTCTAGCCAATTTGGCTCCCAGTGCGAGATTTCAAAATGCGCCTCCCCCCCATTGCTATAAAAAAAATTGCGTCCACCCCACATACCTACAAAAAAAAAAGCATGCACGCGCCGAAGGCGCGCGCGCACCCAACATGGGTGTGTGGCCTGAATAAAATGGCCGTGGTCTCGTTAAAGTGGGCGTGGCCTCGTCTGATATCACGCTTACCACAGGGGGAAAAAATAAAAATAAAAAAGTCCCCATTTTACACAGCACGGCAGGCAGGTGTCCCCATTTTACACAGCGCGGCAGGCAGGTGTCCCCATTTTACACAGCACGGCAGGCAGGTATCCCCATTTTACACAGCATGGCAGCAGGTGTCCCCATTTTACACAGCACGGCAGGCAGGTGTCCCCATTTTACACAGTATGGCAGGTACGTGTCCCCATTTTACACAGTATGGCAGGTATGTGTCCCCATTTTACACAGCACGGCAGGTGTCCCCATTTTACAAAGTGCGGCAGGCAGGTGTCAAGTGGGGGGGGAAGGAAGGGAAGGAGGGGGAGAGAAAGAGAGATAGAGATACTACTTACATCTTCCCACTCTTCGGGTCTGGCCGCCTCACGTCCCTCGCGCCGGCCGCCTCCTCCTTCCAGGCTTATCTCCTCTCCTCCCTCTTCCCGAGCGCTGCTGCTGGGGGGGCGGAGCTTCGCGGAATGACGCGTTTGCGTCGTGAGGTCACGACGCAAACACTTCATTTTGCGAAACTCTGCCCCCCGAGCAGGAGCGCTCGGGAAGAGGGAAGAGATAAGTACACACAAAGAGCGGTTGCACGGCTCGCCCGCCGCTAGAAACGGCAGTGTTATTTGTTTTAATTCCCAAATATGCCACAATTCAGGATAAGAAAAGAGCACCATACATATAGTAAATTCAAATTATAATTAAAGACTTTTGTGGAAATATTCCAAAACAAATTTCTGTTCAAATATTTATTTGATTTATTAGCAATTAGTGATATACAGGGACTATTTAATCATTCACATAAGTCTCTACCCCACTTAACATAACATTATAGCTTTAGAGTGTGGGTTGAAACTGAAGCAACTAGAGGAAACCCACGCAAACACTTTCTTTTCATTTTACTAGAACACAATTTGATAGAAATATTAATGTCTTGTTTCTAATTAGAATGAAAGAACTGTAAAAAAAATTATATACGTCCAAACATTGTATCTAAACTGTTGAGAGTATTACATGCATCCGAACAAATAGAATGTACTTAGTATGGGATCGGTATGGTATCTCACCACATGGGATGCCAAAGGTCAGTATACCGGCATCGGCATCCCTAGTGGTGGAATGCCAGCAGGGGAATGACTCCATCGAAGCCCCTTGTGGGCTCCTCGCCACGTTGCGGGCTTGCTTCAGGTTCTATTCTCCCTCTATGGGTGTCGTGACCACCCATAGAGGGGGAATCACCTACTTCACTGGTATAACTGTGGCGGTATGGTGCCTCAGTCGGGATCCTAATGTCTGTATTGTGACACCCGGTTACTGATGAGCGGTATGCTGACCGCATACTTTTAGTATATATAAGCAGAGGTTTGAGCAAATTTTGCAGAGAGTTGTGATGACACAATTTTCAAGTTCTTCTGTAGTTCACCATTCTATAGAAATGAAAAGCCATTTTGCACTGTATTTTTAAATTAATTTAGCAAAATTGACACTATGGGTGAGATACAAATGATATATCACGCCCAATTTCCTTTCTAAAATGATCTCCATTATCGCGCATATTGCGCCCATAGTAATCAGGTTTAGCCCTGAAAAGGTTGGGTGCCTCATTACTCCGGGGGTAGCGAGTTGAAATAATGATACAACATCCCTAAGGGCAGAAACAGAACGGATGTGTAAAGGGGTGAAAAGAATTGAATCCCGCCCAATGAGTGATATTCAATTCTTTTCACCTCCTTCCACACCCATTCTTTTTCTGCTGACGGGCGTTGTATAATCATTTGAGCTTGCTACACCCAGGGTAGCGAGGGAGCCCAACCCATTACGCAGCTAAATCTGATTACTATGGGAGCAATATGCGCAAAAACGGGGATCAATTTAGAAAGGAGATTTGGCGTGATATATCATTTGAATGCTGCCCTATAAGCATAGTGTAGACAATTACAATAAATCAGTGGCGTGCGGTGAGGTCAGTGGCTGGTGAGGCACTGCAGCCATAATGTCCACCGAGTCCCGCCGATGACCCCTACCACCGACAAACTGAAGCCTGCTACTGCCCCCTAGCCGATGCCCACTACCACCACCGCTAATGGCCTCTGTCCACGCAAATGGCTGCCGCCTTCCTGCCCTGTCTCACTCCAGCGCCACCATCCTGCCCTATCTCCCACGATGCCACCATCTTGCCCTGTCTCCTTCCACACCACCATCCTGCTCTGTCTCCCTCGACGCCAGCATCCTGCCCTGTCTGCCCTCCAGCGCCACCATCCTGCTCTGTCTCCGTCGACGCCACCATCCTGCCCTGTCTCCTTCAACGCCACCATCCTGCCCTGTCTCCCTCCAGTGCCACAGTAGTAATATGCTAGGAGTATAGGAAATGGGAAGATAAATTACACCTACCAAGACTATGACTGACACCCCTCCCCCAGGCACATACGCCTTGTACAAAACATAATCACAAGTCAAAAGTGGCTAATACATTATAAATATTAATAGGAACATCTACTAATGCCATCATCTGTTTCTTTAACTTACTTATACTGGGCTGACTATGGCTGGAGGGAGCTGGGCCGATACACAGCTTCCTTGTTTCTTCTTACAGCTCCTCTTCTCTGTGTGCTCTTCCTTCTTGAATGGGCAGATCGTGTCACATACTGGAAAAGGAGGAGGTAGGCATTGAAAGCAGGGAGATTCAGGGACAGCAGGGGCTGGGCGCCACTGGCATATCACACAATGCAGCAGTCACCTGGCAACTTGGTTTGTGGCAGTGGCTAGTAGTCAGGGGATAGCCGGGCACCACTAGCTTACCACACAGTGCGGCAGGCATCCCACGCTCCAGCCGTCTCATCCTCTCTGCAGCCCTGCCTGTGATAGAGGAAGGCATCACAGCTGGGGACCATCTGAGCCGGCCACTGGTGGAGCATGGTAACTTAGTAAGCTGAGCTCCCAGCAACCCATCAGAGGGCAACCCCCTCCCCTGAATCTGCCTATGTGGCTGCAGGGCTACCATCAGAAATTATGGGGCCCAGGACTGACATAATAGGCAGGACCCCCTTCCCCCTGCTACTTTATATTTACACAAAAAAATGTAGTCACTCACACTCTTCAGCAATGCACAGACACTCACTGCAGTCATGCTCACACACTGTTGTTCCAGCAAAGTTCTGCCTCAGCCAGCAAACATACATCTTTCCTGATCCAAGTTGCTTCTCAGGCACCATGTCTCCAGGGGTGTAAGATCATAGCAGACGCCGGGAGGCAAAATAACAATGGTGCCCCCTTCCTTTCACCACCAACGGCTGGAAGACCGAATAACTATGCATAATGATATTATAAGCTAGTAAAGAGACCGGCATTTGCCAGGTCACTTGGTACCCCCCAACCACCACTTCCACCTTTCTACCCCCTCCCTATTCCACCCTGCCCCATATCAGCTGTATATCTACACTGTTCTGGGCGAAGGGTGAACAGAATGTACCTCCATCCTCTCCAGCTGGTCCATCTTGTCACCGTAGTAGGAGCTGTTATGGGAGGGGGCCATGCACCAGCGGCTTGTTCCCCGACTACCACTGCGCATATCGGAGACCTTACATGACAGATAGATAGATAGACAGATAGATAGATAGATAGATAGATAGATAGATAGATAGATAGATAGATGGTCATTTGGTGCATGACCATCTTTGCTGACATGCCATTGTAAGTCAGCACATTAAATATAAAGTATAATAATAATAATGGTATTAGGGAGTAGTGAGGAAAGTACATCATAGGGGGTATAACAAACATGGCAATACACAGCTTTTGTACTATGTCTAACTGAATACGCCTGACTGATGACCTGAAGGCTGGATTTTGCTCTTCGCTGCTTTATTGTAGTCCCCCTGCCCCAGCCTTCTTCAGCCAAAATTACCATTATGTCTATCTAGAATGGCTCACATTTGCTCAGACAACTGGTGTTGTACACAGCATTACTTGGTTACATACAGTTACACATTACATAAACATATACCACATACACACTCACATCTACATATGCAGACACAGCCACATTAAACGTACAGCTACACGCATCCACATATGCAGACACAGCCACATTATACGTACAGCTACACGCATCCACATATGCAGACACAGCCACATTATACGTACAGCTACACGCATCCACATATGCAGACACAGCCACATTACACATACAGCTACACGCATTCACATATGCAGACACAGCCACATTACACGTACAGCTTCACGCATCCACATATGCAGACACAGCCACATTACACGTACAGCTACACGCATCCACATATGCAGACACAGCCACATTATACGTACAGCTACACGCATCCACATATGCAGACACAGCCACATTATACATACAGCTACACACATCCACATATGCAGACACAGCCACATTACACATACAGCTACACGCATTCACATATGCAGACACAGCCACATTACACATACAGCTACACGCATCCACATATGCAGACACAGCCACATTACACGTACAGCTACATGCATCCACATATGCAGACACAGCCACATTATACGTACAGCTACACGCATCTATATATGCAGACACAGCCACATTATACGTACAGCTACACACATCCACATATGCAGACACAGCCACATTACACATACAGCTACACGCATTCACATATGCAGACACAGCCACATTACACATACAGCTACACGCATCCACATATGCAGATACAGCCACATTACACGTACAGCTACACGCATCCACATATGCAGACACAGCCACATTACACGTACAGCTACACGCATCCACATATGCAGACACTGTCACATTACACGTACAGCTACACGCATCCACATATGCAGACACTGCCACATTACACATACAGCTACACGCATCCACATATGCAGACACAGCCACATTACACGTACAGCTACACACATCCACATATGCAGAAACAGCCACATACATACACACAGCAACATAGTAACACTGAACTAATCATCATGGTTGAGCCTGGTGTGGTGTGTGCCCTCCTGTACGCATGGAGTGTGTCTGCCCCAGCACTCCCCCCCCCCCAGCAGTCCCCATTGCTAAACTCACCCCTTGCTGCCTCCTGAGTGAGTCACCAAAGAGCAGGAGCACCGGCAGCGCGGCGGCCGGGGGGGGGGGGCGAGGACTGTTTGTGCAGGAGACGGGCAGTAGGCTGTCAGGAGGCAGGTGCACTGTCTGATACTGCCGGTAAGCCCTGCCTCCTCCCTTCCATGACATTCGGCACTAGATGTGGCAGCCAGCAGCAGTTGCGGCAGCGGGCAGGTTATTTTAGGATTCCATTCACGTTGCAGCCTGTGAGCGGTAGCAGCATGCCGGGGCCCCCTTCTCTGTTACAGTGCCCGGGGCCCGGGACTGCTGTACCCCCGCCCCCGAAATCGTACACTGCCAATCACATGAACTCAGTGACATGGGCGTGCCTGCATGTGCTTCCTGTCAGCACGCCCCTGTCAAAGCGGCACTGCTAGAGGTGCCGCTTCTAGGTTTTTTTTTTAATGGGCTATGACTGCTCCATGCTTCGCCCCGCCTCCCTGCTTCCGGCCCTGTATCATTGACATCGGGAGGCACCGAGAGCGGTGCCTCCAAAACACTTTTAAAACTTTTTTAGTAGACAAAAAATGATCAAAATAATGCAAAGGCTAAATAATATACTTATGACACAAACAGTGTGTCATAAGTATATTCTTTGTATTATTTTAATCATTAATGACAGGGGAGGCACTGCCTCCCCTGCCTCCCCTGACTGCACGTCCCTGCAATAAATTAATTCTGCTTTATGGTGTGACTGGGGTATAATAAGTACAGACAGAATAAAAATGGTCTCATTTACCCTGGAGACATATACAAATCTTTATGAGGCAAATGTTCTTTCAAATGATTTTAAGAATTTAACCGAATATTTTTTCTAAAAATACCCCCCAAATTTTCATTTTTTTAAATTATCAAATTCTATAAAAGATAGCTAAACATAATTTGCTGATTCATTAATGAAATGATGCTGAATGAAGTTAAAATACCTAATGTACACGTAGTCAGATGAAAAAAAGAAAGAAAGAAAAGATAATCTACCATTTTGAGGCATTTTTTAGTTAAAAAAAATATATATATATACATATATATACGAGGATATATAAAACTGTGGGCAAACCTGTTAGGAACAATGGGGGTCATTCCGAGTTCATAGCTCGCTAGCTACTTTTAGCAGCCGTGCAAACGCACAGTCGCCGCCCATGGGGGGTAGTCTTCAGTATGCCGAATGTCGGGATCCCGGCGCACAGTATACCGGCGCCGGGATCCCAACGCCCAGCATACCGACAGCTATTCTCCCTCATGGGGGTCCATGACCCCCCTGGAGGGAGAATAAATAGAGTGGCGTGTGTGTCTGCAGCGTGGCGAGCGCAGCGAGCCCGCAAGGGGCTCCTTTGCGCTCACCACACTGTCGGTATGCCGGCAGTCTGGCTCCTGGCGCCGGTATGCTGGTCGCCGGGAGCCCGGCCGCCGGCATACCATACTACACCCCCCATGGGGGAGCGTATTTTCGCTTTGCAGGAGTGCGAACGCCTGTGCAGCCGAGCGGCTGCAAACACATTTTGTGCAAAACAAGACCAGCCCTGTAGTTGCTTACAGTATTCTGTGTGATGATTGCTGTGACGAATGACACAGTAATGACATCAGATACCAGCCCAGCAAACACCCGGCCACGCCTGCGTTTTTCCAAACACTCCCAGAAAATGGTCAGTTGACACCCAGAAACTCCTACTTTCTGTCAATCTCCTTGCGATCAGCTGTGCGACTGAATGCGTTGCAAGAACCTGTGCAAAACCATGATGCTCTTTGTACCTGTACGTCACGCATGCGCATTGCGGTGCATACGCATATGCAGATTTGCCATTTTTTTTAACTGATCGCTACGCAGCGAACAACGGCAGCTAGCGATCAACTCGGTATGACCCCCAATGATCACAGTCTCGGTGCTCATGGACAGCTGCTGGAGGCTGGCCTGAGCTCCTGGAGCTGAAGCTGCATTAAGTTTTCCTTCCTGCAGCCTCGGGTGCATGATCCTTTTAGTTATGTCTTTATGTCTTGTTAGTTCCTAGTTTAAATACTACACAAATAATAGAATATAGAGTACTGTATGTAGCAGGACAATATCAGGACAATATCAGATTAATCTGTGAACTTTACTTTTACTCTGGATACATGTGTTTGAAGATATATTGAGTACAGGTCTGGATATTACTTCTTTCACAAACAGTACTTTAGGTATAAAGTATCTGGTCAGCCTATGGCCCTCATTCCGAGTTGTTCGCTCGCAAGCGGATTTTAGCAGATTTGCTCATGCTAAGTCGCCGCCTACTGGGAGTGAATCTTAGCATCTTAAAATTGCGAACGATGTATTCGCAATATTGCGATTACACACCTTGTAGCAGTTTCTGAGTAGCTCCAGACTTACTCGGCATCTGCGATCAGTTCAGTGCTTGGCGTTCCTGGTTTGACGTCACAAACACACCCAGCGTTCGGCCAGACACTCCTCCGTTTCTCCGGCCACTCCTGCGTTTTTTCCGGAAACTGTAGCGCTTTTTCCCACACGCCCATAAAACGGCCTGTTTCCGCCCAGTAACACCCATTTCCTGTCAATCACATTACGATCGCCAGAACGATGAAAAAGCCGTGAGTAAAAATCCTAACTGCATAGCAAATTTACTTGGCGCAGTCGCAGTGCGGACATTGCGCATGCGCATTAAGCGGAAAATCGCTGCGATGCGAAGATTTTTACCAAGCGAACAACTCTGAATGAGGGCCTATATACGGTAGCTACCTGTGCTGCTATACACACTCTGAACAGAGAGAAAGGAAACATTAGGTTTCCCATACCCTCTGAGCAGTATTACTCCCTTGCAATGTCTGTTTGCAGTAGAGATGTGCACATACCCTTGTGTTTTGGTTTTGTTTATAACAAATCATCATGTTTTTGTTTTGTCAAAAGCACCCTGAGCTGTTTTGGTTCAGGTTCGCTTTTTGGTTTAGTTAAAAAATCTATTAAAAAATCGATAATCATTGATAAAAAGTAATGCAAAATCAATAAAAATAGCTAAAATCATGTAATTTTTTTCAATACAATCCCAAAACTGAGATTTCAAATCTGAATTCTTAATCGCAGGAAGATTCAAAGTGGGACTTGGTTTAGAAGACTGGGGCAGGATGTAATGGAGTTCAAATTCGCCCAATGTGCAGGATGCTGGCTGAACTCTTTTTCCCCTTTTTTAAAGTGGCAATCATTTACAAGGCATGGTTATACCAATGATTGCCCCTTTAAAAAAAAGTCAGAGTTCGGCGAGCATCCTGCATGTCAGGCGAACTCGGACTTGGTTTTAATTCAGTTTGGATCCACAAATTTTGGGTGCATTTCAATTTCTGGAGAACCAAACTGCACATCTCTAGTTAGATAGAAGCTTATATAGTTCCCAGCAAACTGGTGACACCACAGAAGTGAAAAGGGCCCAGTGTAGCATGGGTAGCAGATACCTTAGCCTCTCAGCTGCCAAGTAAATAACAATATGTAAAATTAAATATGCACCAATAGGTAAAAAGCAACCTTCTCATACTTCCTTACAAGCTAGAAACAGAAACATGACGTGTAATATGGGTAACAGATAAACAGGTAATGTGGTCATAGAAAGTGTGGTTGATTAAAAAAATAAATGTACAGTATATAGCATTTATCTAATGATAGGACTAATAACAAAGTTTTAATGGTCACTCAAGCACCAATGCTGACAGTAATATCAGCAAATGAATCCAATATCAGAGCATTTGTTGCCATAGCATGAGAACTGTCTCTGGAAATTATTCAATCAAATAAAGCCCTGTCCAGTTGCTTATCCTCTCATTCTCATCTATGGCCAAGCTGCTTGCCGGGGGGTGGATTTTGTAACTACACAAATTAATACATATAAAAGTAGGTTAAACAGTGGGGCAAGGCTCAAAGCTTGAACATTTTAAAACAAATCTTAGTCAGTGTACAACATTATACTTATTTCCATTATCTTTTTATTGACTGTTCTATGACAGGTATGTTAATGATCTCAATGTTCATGCAAAATGTTTGTATAAAATGAGTTCACACTAAAGAGTCCAGTCTTTAAACATGTTGTACAATAGTATAGTTTTTAGAACAGTGGTTAATAGTTTCATTCATTTTATAGAGATTTAGTACTTTTTTGGATTTCATCCATTGCCAGATGAACTTAGTAAATGTTTTAGTAAGCATTATTATATCTTTTGGATTAGTTATAAAAGTAACGTGAATTAATGATCGAATCTTTGGGAAGCAGACACTTTTTAAAAGTACGGTGTAAAATACATGATGTAAAACTGTATAAACTCTGTTATTATAGCTTAAATTGTCTGAGTAGTATTTAGTGTAGACATAGAATTTCTTAAAGTGCCCTTTTTCTTTTTTTGGTTTTGCATACAGAAATTCTTACAAAACTCCCATCCCATCAATAAAATAGAACTAGCTGTTAATACATAGATTCAACTGTTTCTGAACAATTTGCTTTCTGTTAGAATCAATTCTAAACACACTGTAAACAGACAGTACTGTGAGACACAATTTTCTGATAGTGCTGGAATGAATTTAAAATGTGGTACTCATATTTTAAATATATCTTTAATAGGATTATACACTTTAATGTTATTTTTGGAGATTTTATGAGGATTCATAAAGATCATTGATTTTATTTTTTAAGTATTTTTCTAAAACTTAAATTCCTACTTGTCTTAAAAGTAGGAATTTAAGCTTTATAAACTACATATTCACTTCTCAGGTAAAGTGATAATTTGAGACCCATATTCAACCCCAGCTCAGCCCCAAGGCAGAGGTTAACATTCATTTCTGCTCACACTCCCAACTGTACACTTGAACAGGGCAGAGGGGGAAGGATGAATTCACTTAACTTATCCCCACATGCAAGCAGTGTGACTTGCAGTTATGATGACATGCAAACCCTGGACTTGCACATTTTTGTGGCCAGACACTGAATAGACATGGTGGTACAGTTCAGCGGCGCAACATGGCAGGAGTGCACCCTATGTATCGGCCCCACCCTGAGCGCATGACATCATGATATCAAGCAGAGGGGACAGGGCCCCTAACATTGGGAAGTGCAGCACTCCCTGGAGCATCCCAAGGACTCTCCAGGCGGCAGTACACACTGCAGGGTACGTGCCTGGAGCGTCCAAAGGACACTCCGGGTGGCACTGCAGAAGGGATACTGCCTGCAGGGTGCTGTTCCAGGCAACCTGCTAACTAGAAACAAGGGCCATGGGATAGCAAAAATATGGCATTGCTCGCACACTCCTAGTTACAGCCCTGGTACAGTTGATCCTGAAATAGCCTTGTTTTTCAGTGTGATGTCAACCCTCAGCACTAATATGCACTTTACCAACAGTATCCTCAAATATTTATGTTATGTTTTTGAGAATATAAAATGAGAGATATGGTATAGAGCTGAGATCTGTAGTTAACTTTTAATTTCAGTCTTGAGCTAAGCTTGTTTAGGTTATTTTGCACAACTTACAAAAACTCATTTTAAGATATTGGCATACAGATATACTGTATAACTGGGAACATATACTATAGGTGGGCATTTAGTAGTGCAAATCCATGCACATAAGTGAAATAAACAAGCAGACCTTTGCATATGTGGACTTGTGGCATCTCAGCAAGGAAAACTGTCTGATGCCTGGTACTGCATGGTATTTTGTTTTATATATTACCCCATTTACAGAGATCTACTTAGTTTATTTATGTGCAGACATTGGGGACATGCACACCTATAAGTCTGGATGCTTTTTCTGTAGTAAATTGAAATATATGTGGTAATTTAATGCCTTTAAATGCATATACAATTCACTTAGAAGAGCTTTCATGCAGTATGCACAATTAACAATGACTGCATAGATTATTATTTGAATCGCTTTATTTTTATCTTTTCTTCTTTAGGTTTGAGGTTTATGATAAAAAAAGGAAAGCTCATAAAAACTAAATCTGCAAAATTCCTGTAACTCTAGCAGGGAATTTATGGATGGTTTTGCTAATTGTGCATATTTGCAAACCCTGAATTGTTCCTATAAATAATTGTAAGATGTTTTCTTAAAATGTATCCTTTAGGATTTAAACACGTTTTATATGAGCAATAGATTGACTGGCGTACATTATCCAAGTATTTTTTATTACTATTTTTCCATTTAGCTCTTTCTTTTCTTCTGAGAAACAATGCTGTTATGTGCTAGCTACATTGCTGTATTATATTATGTGGGAAGATCAAATTTAGACAAATTATCTATTTAGAAATAAATGACAATGTATGCTAGTTTTCCAACACATGCATATCTGCCTAATAGACATACATATTTTTCATGAGCCTGCCAATAAATGACATTCTCAGAGCACTTACAAATGTCTGTCCCCTTGATTTGTTTTCACACAAGACATTTATAGCTTTTCCTAGGTCTCACCATATGTTTTTCTCGGATGCAAATAGGTGATTGTATCAAAGTGACTAAGCCACTGATGGATCCAGCTGTGTTGTGATTTCTCTGAATTAAGACATATATTTCAATATTTCTAATAACTGCAGGCCATTAAATCATTAAGTTTGTTATAAGGAGACAAAGATTTGAACATGTTTGTATTATTATTCAATTCATTCTTTGCTTCTGGCAATATTTGAATCATGGTCTTGCATGATTTCCATCGAAGTGTAATAGGAATCTTGAGTTACAAGACTTACAAACAGATGACTAAGAGCCATTGTATAAATCAATGAAGCAATTTTTTTATTTTTATTTTGCATTTGGGAGGTAGAAGCAGAGGATTTACAAAGCTAATTGTGTATGTTTTTTTAAAGCAGCAAGACATCAAAAACATTTTATAAGCTTCCCGATTAAACATAATAGTGCCTAATAGTGAGGCAGTGGGGTTTGAGTGTGAGAGATTGGTATATTATGTTGACAGTGACATGTCAACATGCATAATGCTGACATAAGAATGTTGACATGATCATAATGTTGACAGTAGACATGTTAAAATTCAGCATGTAGAAAGCATGAATGATGAATTGTCATCATGCTCCCAATGTCGACAATCTATTTCTCCAGTCTACCTAATCCCTAACCCCAACCCCTAAACCTAACCCTAACACAAACATTTTCACTATGTCAACATATCATACAGTATGTAGACATTTTACTATGTCAACATCATAACTGTCAACATTCTGATTAATACAGTATTATGAATGCCAACATTGTGACCATCAACTTGATGACTCCATACACAGTGTTATATACAGTACTCTGTATATAACACTGGCAGGGCCGAAGAAAGCAGGGCTGGGCCTAGGTTCTGTAAGGGGTGTGGTCTGATCACCCCTGTACACCAGAAAATATGAAATTACTCAGCCACGAGTAGAACCAGGGGGGGATGATAAGTGTGATAGCTTCCCCTCCCACACATCATGCAGGTAGAGGAGATTACTGCTGCTCAGCCTAAGCAGATTCCCTGTACACACCACAGCCCAGCACACAGATGGACAGGAAAAAGTGGAATGGGGGTGGGTAAATCCAGGCCCACATCGGCCCCTCCAGCAATTCTAAACCCAGGAAATTATTATTCCCCTTTCATCGCTCCTGTCTACAAAGGAGCACTTTGTACCTTGGTAGGCTATCCTTGTTGGCGGTGACTTTGGAATGTACTGTAGTTGATGTTCAGAACATTATATTATTGCTGTTTTTGTTTTGTTACATAATACTTGATTGATTGATTTATTTATTTACTTATTTATTTATTTTGACAACAAGAAAATAGTTGACTCTTGCTATTTTTAGACACTCTTTTGAAATGTCATTCAAATAAAATCTGGTTGTTGTTATCAGTATTTACTCTGGCATCTGATATGTTTAAAATAGAGTTCATGAGTCCTGTAAATGTGGACTGAGTCAAAGATAGCACAGATCCAATCTTGTCACTTTGTTAGAGGTTATATTTTGAAGCTGACAAATTTTCCTTTATGTGCACTCCATTCACAAACTTCACACTGAATGTATTCAGTTTTCTCATTTGCAGCTGTAAATTCCTTTTTTGTTACAACTGAAATCCTCTTGGAAGATAATCTGCCACCATAAAGCTGAACAGAAGCAAAGCTATAACGTGCAATCAAATGAAAGCACTTATAAAAATGATAAAGTTAAACTGAAGGAGAATTTCTAATTATATATATATCTGTATATATATATATATATATATATATATATATATATATAGAGAGAGAGAGAGAGATTATAGATAGATTTTATATATATATATATATATATATATATATATATATATTGTGGAAACCTTTAGCCATAAACAGAATCAGTCACAGTGATAAGGTGAGTGTGATGTTTATTTGAGACAGCCACACAGAATTAACAGTTTTCAGACTTTACAGACAGTCAAATGCACAGGACCAGACACCCAGACCCTAGCACTAACCAAGTGTACATGGCCCTGACTATGGCCTGGTCAGCTGTCCAGCATCAGGACTCCAGAAACAAAGAGTAATCCCTCTAAATAGGGCAGTTACTTCCTGGAACAGCGGAGGCATCCATAATGTGCTCCTTGGAAATTCCTTGGATTCTGAACTTCACCCAGGTTGTAAGCCTGAAACTATGGCTTCTCCAAGGATCTGAGCCATGTTTTAACTGCTGGAACTATGGCACCTGAGTCTCTCGGCCACAATATATATATATATATATATATATATATATATATATATATACCCACACACAGGGTAATTCAAAAGTCGCAGTGCACCCTTTTGTTTCAAAAACTGTGCAGGAAATGGGAAAACTGAATACTCCAGTAAGTGAGGTGGGCTATCTTTTAGGGTATGTGCCGAACATGGGTGCCGTCTTGAAATCGGCCATGTTGAATCTAAGTCAGTTTTCCCATTTCCAGCATCCAGCACAGTTTTTGAAACAAAAGGGTGTACTGCAACTTTGACAAGGGGGTACTGCGACTTTTTAATCACCCTGTATATATATATATATATATATATATATATATATATGTGTGTGTGTGTGTGTGTGTGTGTGTACAAATGATCCCAATTATGACATATTTGCTTACATAGCATAATCCAATCAGTTCTACAAACACATTGTCATCAATTTACCAGGATAAAACTGCTAATTGTCCCCCCATAAGCAGGTTTGGACTCCATTACTCACAACATGTAGGTTCTCAGTTGGTATACAATTTAGTTGCCGGCTGTCAGGATCCTGGCACTCAGGATACCGACACCGTAATCCCGACAGCTGGCAATGTTGGCAGCCAGAATAAAGGCCAAACAGGACTATTCCCATTCAATACTATTCTCAATCAAATAGATAGCCTGCAAGGGGACTCTTTGCGCTTGCCCCGCTGCAAGCATACTTGCTGCCGGGATGCTGCTATTGGTAGATTGTTGGCTGGCATCCCAGCCGCCGGTAAATTAAACCGAAACCTCTCAGTTCTCCAATTTAACACTAGTCATGATTATCAGGGTAGATGTTAGAAATTTATCATGGAGGTACTGTATAAAGCACAGAAGTTGAGATAATGACAGGATTGTACAGGAAGCATAAGTTTTACTCGGGAGAACCAGCAGCAGAAAGGCTGAGGCTCAATATTCCAGAAGGCAGAAGCTCCATAGGGCTAACGGACAGCAGAGAAAAGTTATAATATTGGACATACAGTAGGTACAGCAGGGACATGCAGTCTGGGTAGGCAGAGTATCTCTTTTTAAACTCCTGAGATTTTATATAGTAATGATTAGAATAATACAAAGAAGATTTTATAACATAAACATCTTCTATGTTTATTGTAATCCATTTTATGGCTAACACTCAGTAGATTTTTTGGAGGTCCCTGAAGCTGCAGGGAGATGAAAGATAAGGCAGCAAAAGCTCTGCCTTCGTTCTACTATAAGACACTGCTTTACAGAACTGGGGACAGGGCCACACCAAGGGCAGTAAAGCTGCACAGAAAGTGAGATAATAGAGGCATGCCTCTGAGTGTGGGATTGTGACTTGTGTTCATGTGACCAAGAAGTGCACTGTGGTCAAAGCTCAGTCAGCAGCAGCAACAGAAGACACAGGGATGCAGGTAGAAAACTCAATGGACCCTGTGGCTTAGTGTAGTGAGGGGAGAGTTACAGTGAGTACAGGGTGAAACAGGCTCCTGACGTTCAGACCCATCCCCATGTGTGCCTCCCCAGCCATCAAACTCCCCACATATTACTGAGGTACACTGGACACTGTGAATCACATAGTTATGGAGATAAAGGCTCTGGAGCATGGTACACTGTGAGACTCACTGTAATGGTGACTGGGACACTGCAGCAGAGAGCACAAGGAGGTATATTATCGTGTTGGTTGAGATACAGGAGCATGGAGCACAAAGATACAGACTGTAGCATATACACAATAGTGCGGTGCACTAGGATGCACAGTGTAATAGAGACTAAGATGCTGTCAGGAACCCAGGAAAATAAAAGAAAGTGGACAGCCAGTTAAGCAAATTTAAAAATAACAGCTGTTAGAGAAAGGACAGTCATTGGACTAGCTGTGATCCAAGTCTATAAACTGTAGAAAAGCTCATTTTTGACTTGATCTTATAGCCTGGATGGTATTGCCTAGAAGATATTTTAACCCCAGATCTAGGAGGCACATAAGTGAGTGTCACCATACTGTATCTCTATGTTTAGCGATCAACCAAAACGCTAAAAACTAGAGAGGTGTGTGGACCTAAAATGTTTTGGTTTTGCCAACCATTTTAACTTTTTTTTTTTTTTTTTAAATTGATAACAACTAAAATCATGTAATTTGTGCCTATTGTATTATTAACCTCAATAGCATTACTTTCCAGTCAATGTTGATCACCGTACAGCTCACCCCAAGGGCAGGCAGGATAAACTAATGACAAGGGCTTTCTTTTTATCACAGTCAACAACTACTGCCACTGGTGACACTTTGACACAAACAACATGGTCATTAACATGCTCATTAGCGTCACATAGACAAATACCCTCCCAAACCTGTTACACTTCCACAGTAGCATCCTCAATTTCTATGTCACCATCTTTACTTGTACTGCTCATCCCCACATTTGCAGAGGGTGCAGAAATGGTGAAAGGAAGGCTTCCCTATCAGTACAGTGTCAGATATGTCATACTCACACATAATGTGGACACTCCTAGACCCTCCTCAGGTCTTTAGCCTTAGTGTTCTTTTTTTGGGCACTGATTTGTCTATTTTACTAGACTCTAAGTGAGAAGGTGTTCTACTCATAATATGTAGGATTGGGTGTTATTGGTTTCTAGGAAACGAAAGCAAATTATAGCTACATAAAATGTACAGTACATGACTTGAGCAATCTCGCCAACAAGAACATTGTCTAACATATTTGCATCTGTTGTGCAGATGATTGCTCTCTTTTATAAACTGCCACTTGAGACATTTAATTATTTTTCTGGATTCCAGGGCACAAAAATAGCATAAGGTTATCCCATTGCAGGCAAAGACTGTGAGTTGCCATTGCAGTGGTGTTAAAATATCGGCAATGGCACCAGATCTAGTACCCCTCATGGCTTGCTTTCTCTCAGAATTTGCACAATTTGGTACAAAGCGCTATGCAAACAAAATGTTGTGAGTAAGAGCTGTTGCCGCACTAATTTACAGGGTCAGTTGCATATTTCCCTAGGCTGGTAATCTGCCATATTTAGAATAAACTGTCCTGCTACAGTATTTAAAGAAATTATATGTACTTAAAGGAGTTGGATAACACCATGTGATAGAATGGTAATATGAGGAAGAAAAAGACATTGGTCAGGATGTATCAAATAGAAAACTTGTAAATCTTTAGAAAAATGAGAGTTTTGGGGATTAATGCATCCCCATATATATCAATATCGACTGTGACAGATAACAAGATATCTGTCACAAGCTGCAGTAGGGTTTCTATAATATCCCTTTAATCAGAGACACATAAGAATTACACAGTTTCTGTGCCTGAATAAAACCAGGTGAAATTTGCCAGTCACAGAACATGTGCACTACATACATGACTCTGCTTAAAGGGATATTACAGCAACCCTATGCCACAGCACAATAGTCCCAATAGGTGTATTTGGAGCTGCTTTGTGGCCAATCGGCATTGGCTATTGATGGCATTGGCTATTGAATTCTTCCTCTCAAGCATTCCTTACTGCATGCACAGTCAGATGGTGTTTTAACACCCATGTCCTATTGTATATCCAGAAATCAATTAATCTCCATCACAGTTGTATATCATAAGAGCCGTCCCGGCAAGAAGGTATTCATGCATGCTAGCGACCTGAAATGCTGCTATGCTGCCAACTACAGGGATAAATGATCGCAATACTGTATATTTATGATGATGCATCCCCACACTGACTTAAACAGTCACTTTTTATCAAGTATAATAGTCCTCATTGTTTATGTTAAATAAAATATACAAATCTGGGATATGAATGACTTCATAGAGTTAATTCTTCAGATTTTGAGCTTTTTCTATAGACTATATTGCTAATATACCACTCTCCATCAATGCAGAGCCATACATACAATATCTATTTCTCAGCTACAGTATGTATCACTGTTGGCTGCTTCTTATTCACGTAACACCTTTTACCATAAAGGGGTCTATTTTTGGATGGAGATAAAGTCAACAGAGATAAAGTACCAGCCAATCCGCTTCTAACTGCCATGTCACAGGCTGTGTTTGAAAAATCACAGTTAGGACCTGATTGACTTGTACTTTATCTCCATCCACTTTATCTCCATCCAAAGCTTAGTAAATAGACCCCTTAAACTGCTATTTGTAACTAGTGGAATGTCTTGAGACAATAAGGTTGGGCTGGACTGGGAAGTGGGGGGAGGATGTCCTGTGCTCTGGACTTGAACCTTAGGAATGTTAGGGACCCACCTGATGAGGTCACCTGCCTGTGGTAGATGGGCCCATATGTATGCTAAGAACCTCAATTTAACTCAATGTTAAATTGCAGAGTTTAGTGTTTAGAGTGTGCACCTGCATATCCTCTTTTTTTCTGTGTGGCACGGCAAGTATCAGCATAGTAACACCTGCTATTATGTTCAGCATTAGGGTGTGCAGTCCAGTGCCTCATCTCACCCCCCCCCCCCCCCCATAATATTTCAGGTTCAAACCTTTTCCTATAGACTACAGTACTGTATATTATATTGCTAATATACCACTCTCCGTCAATGCAGTGCCATACATACAATATCACTTTATCTGAATGATTGAGGATGCAGAGACAATATTAAGTTTCACAAATGTCTTATAAAGTGTCCATATAAATGCCTGCAAGAATGGATGAAAGGTAAAAAAAATACTCAGAGTTCAGACCCTAACAAACGGAGAGCAAGAGCTTGCTGATACAGTAGCCTCTCACACCATAAATCATTTTACAAAGATGTGCAATTCACTGAGAGAGGAGATAAGGAAGATAAAAGCATAGGCTGACTCTTCCTTTACACAACTAACATGAATCTTTCTACAGAAGCTACATAATGGCATTGAAGTGTCTCTGCTTGCTGCAGACCTAGAACAAATTAACACAAAAGAGGGCTATCCATACTAAACCAGCCCTTTAGATAACAGAAGACAGTTGCTCTTAACAATTTGTTCAGCAATTCACACTTGTTTTATTACTTCTGTATCAGCAGTGAAACCCCAATAAAAGATATTGGGCAACATCTTCAACTTGACACTTGTGTCTGCTTGTCTCTGCAGAAGAAAGATGAGACAGGGAAGAACAGCGTACAGTAAGGGCATGCTTCCATAATTGTGCAGACCTGCACAGAGACAGACACAGTATACCGTATACCTGTCAGTAGCTGTACCAATTGAGGGTGACTGAAATATAAATATAATACAAAAATGCACTGACAGTGATGTTGGTCGCCAGCACTAGCTTGCCATTTTTGATTGGTACTGTAGGTTGCAGATTAACCTCAGAAGCTGAAAGGAGCTTTATTCATCGTATCTGTATGTGAAGAGTGAATACAGTAAACTTGTATGACTCTTTTCTATTATATATATTTCTTTTTATGTTTAGTAAAACATTTGCAGGCATAAAAATATTAATCTAGTAATAATAATAATAATAATAATAATAGGGAAGTGTTCAGGTTTTCATGTATGATTCATAACCATGTAATTAAGTGAAAGTCAAATCACACAAAGCACATGAATAAAAAATTGGAGGCATACGATCAAGCAAAAATTATTAAAATGTTTTTCTAAACCAAATGGCAGACTATTGCTTATTAATAAAAAATAACAAAGCTAATAATAAAAAACAACATGATTCTGACAGGCAAAATAGCTGAATCGACATGTGATCTGAGCTATCTTGTATGACATCACTGCAAATAAATAAATATAATAGCCAATTATAGGTTGAGTGACAAGAGACAGCTAATTATTATCATCCTAGCACTCCCCCCCCCCCCCCCCGGCACTGGCCTTGTACGCACACAACTCTGAATCAGGCCCTATATAGTTAATATGTGCTCCCATAATACTCAGTTAATGCTCATCAATGCTTCAGACAACATCAGAATGAACACAAAACAAAGCAAAGCAAACACTTGTCAGAAAGTACAGTATGTGTGTACATATGCATGCACTTAAATTATTTGTTCAACAATCACAGCTAAAGTGCATCTAAAAGGCTTTATGAAAGCATATTGAAGGCTTAAAATATAATGTCCATGTACACGAGCCCTAAGAAATTAGTGGGGTCTGCTGAGGATCCTGGCAGTCGTAATACCGATGAAATACCCAACAAGGATCACAATGCCAGTGCCGGAATCCCAATCACCAGAATCATGAACAAGGGTTTGCCAGGGCTGCAAACAGGTAAGCCAAGGTTAGGTTAAGGCTGCAGGGGGAGGGCTAGGGTTAGGTTCTGGGAAAGGGAGGGTAAGGGTTAAGCTGCGTGGAGGGGCAGTTAGGTTCAGGCATCCCTGTGGAGGGTTAGGCTATGGGGAAGGGAGAAGTAGGTTTAGGCTGCGGGAAGGATGGGTTAGGTTTAGGCACCACCTGGGAAGAATAAGGTTAGGCTGCCGGGGGTAAGTTTAGTCTGTATAAAGGGAGGGTTAGGGGGGCATTGGGGGAAGGTAATTATACTTACTGTCAGGATTCTCATCATTGCAATGCTGCAATAGGTCTTCTAGCCACCAGCATCCCAACAGCTGGCATATTATACCTAACCCAAATGAGTACCATGGATTTTTCACAGTTCTGCATAATTCTGGATATTTTTTTCCAACTTTTCAGTGGACCTGTAGGGTAATATGCACTGACACCAATAAGGTACCATTATGTATTGAGGACTCACTCATACTGTACATTATGTTGAGATGCTTTTTATTTAAACTTCCTATGTATATGTAAGCTGCTTAATTTGTTTGTTACATTTGACAAGTGTTAATGCTCACCGAAAATATGTGTGAATGTTTTCTGTTAACATAGAGACATTTGCAAATAAATTAGAAAGTATGTTTACTACATCTAATGAATCATTTATAAAAAAAAATGTATGCTAAGAATGTAAAAGGCTTATTGGGTTCCAAATATTTGTGGAGCAGAACATTCTGTAACAGTGGGGCCTATAAACATTTTAGTACTGCAAATGACTATGCAATATTAATCATGTTTGGATTTATTTTTCATATAAAACCTCTCTTCAGTGTCAAACATTTATCGTTTAGAAATGTATGTTCTCAATTTATACATGCTACGTGTCAGAGTATCATACATCTATCACCAACTCTTTGCTTCTGGCTTCTGTTAAATGAATAGTCAATTGAACTTTTAAATTAAATACAGTAATTTCAAAGTTTAAAATCAAGGACAACATTCTCCCGGATATAAAAAGATTTATTGTGCTTTTCAATACTTGCTAAGAGTCACCTTAATCCTTTTCAAAGAAAATGCATATTGCATTTAAAGATTATGAAATAAATTTCTTTTGAAATGTACTGCATCTCTGATCATGCCTAAATTCTCAGAGAATTTGAAAAAGTTTGTGGTACCTTCCTAAAGTCAAGTTATTGTTTCTAAGAAACATGGTACTTCATAATATTAATACAGATGTGCCCTCATACATCATTGCCAACCAACAGCCCCTCTTGGTGCGCCAGACTCTGTTAGCATTTGGCATCTAATTGCCACATAATTGGCTAGGACGGTCCAGGAGACTGTGCTGATTAATTTGATATTAAACACTTGTATATATGTGCGACTGAGTCTCTAAATCTGTATATGAAATGCTACAATGTACAGATGTGTCCTCATACATCTTATCTCAATACGCAATGTATTGGGAGATGCCTGGCGTTAGTGAGTGGACAGATCCTGTGCAACTTCGTTTGCGTTGGGTGTCTTTTTTTTAATGAAAATTCATCTTATTCACATCGCTATGCAAATAATATGTACAATCAGACTCTGCTGATTAAAATTATATGTGGCATGCCAATATACTGTGTACGACCGCACCTTTATCTGTATGTGAAATAATACGTTACAGTGTTTTCTACAAAAATGCTGTAACGTAGCATGTCATATGCAGATACAATCATGGTAAGTGGGAGGAAGGAGAGGAAATCAAGTGAAAAAAATGGTAGTTTAATGATGTTACTGATATAGTGAATGAAACACACAATGAAATACAGTGAAAGGTGCAGCCCAGTAAAATTGCTTTATTGATATGATGTAATGGCAGGGACATGTAAACCATGATAAGAAGGAAACAGCATTTAATCTAACATTTAATACATGTGTTCAGTGTATTGGTCATTCAGCAAACTGACTAACTCAATGCAGTTTATAAATCACAGGTTACAAAGATTCAGACTGATGACTTCCAAAAGTCAGTCAAGCAAATAGACCTGTTCATAATATCTGAGCACAAATTGTCTACTGACAGATTTTTTGTTCCTCTCTTTCTTCCTCTGGTAATCAACATATTCTCATTTAGTCAGATGTTCAGTCTACACATTTTTGTATTTGTCACATTAATGAAAATGTTGATAATTTATTCATGTTTTTAAAAATGCATCAGTATCAGATTAAAATCAGAAGCTTTGGGAGATTGCCATTTTGCTCAACAATAATAGTATTTACATTTAGTCATTTAACATTAAGTACATTTTTATTTTTTAAGAATATGCTCTGCTTTGGTTTTTAACAAAAAATGACTATGATAGCTTACATATTAAGGGGAGGAGCAAACAGTTGGAGGGTGTAATGGGAAGAAGGGCAAGTCAAATGTGGAGAGGTAAGGAGAGATTTGAATTCATGTTTGCAGCTGGTAAGACAGATAGAAAATCTGACTTGAGAAGTAAGAAGTATTGAGGGTGGACATAATAGGGTCCAAGTTGCCAGAGGTGTGGTACTTCAGGTAAGAATGTCCATATTTTTAAAGCGGCAATCATTTACAAGGTAAAACCAGATTGGTTTTGCCTTGTAAATGTCTGCCGCTTTAAAAATATGGGCATTCTCACCCAAAGTCCCACACCTCTGGCAACCCAGAACCTATTACAATTACCCCTTGGAGTCGAAGAGGAGAATATGTAGGAGTGGGTGTTGATAGAAATAAGGTTAGAGCTGTTGGAGAGAGAGGCGTGATTAAAGGCTTTAAATGGGAGGTTGAACTGAACTTTAATTGTGAGCCAATTGGGGGTGAGGCTAATGCCAAACAGCAATAGAGAAACATGATACAAGCAGCATCATAAATTGAAGAGAGGAAAGATGAGAACATGGGTGGCCAGAGGGGAGTAGGTTAACATAGATGTAGGAGAAGAGTATGTGAATGAGAGCCTTGGTGCCACCAGGGGTGAGAAAAGGCCTGATCCTAGATATATTGCATAGGTGGAAATGATAATTTATTTTAAATGTGGGGATAAAATAGAAGGTTTGTTAAGGATGATACCAAGGCATTGGATTTGATGGACAACAGCAAGAGCTGATGTGAAAGCTGGAGGGTTCTGGAAGTGGCAAAAACAAAATATAGATAATGGAGGGAGATACACCAGGGGAGGATATGTATATATCCATGTTATCAGATGTGTAAAGTCAGTAGAGGTTTCCAAGGTCAGATCTTTAGGGGATAACAACAGAGAGAGGAAGGTGAGAGGTGGAGTCAGAGGTAGAGAAAGAAAATGAAAAGTTAGTAAGGTAAGAAGAAAATTATGAAAGAACAGGCTCAAAAAGATCTGATGGAAGTGATCAATAGTTTCAAAGGCAGAAGATATTTCAAAGAGAGTGAGAAGTGAACATTGGCTTTGGTTGTGAGAACATCATTTATTGTCTTGGTGAGGGAAGTCTCTTTGGAGTGAAGGGACTGGAAACCAAACTGAAGGTCAAGAGGGAAGTTGAATGAGTAAAATGTAAGTTGAAGATAGAAAATAATCTCTAGGAGCTCAATTTATGAAAGGAAAGGGATAAGGTGGTAGTTAAGAGAGAGTTGGGTTCTAGTTAGGGGTTCTTAAGAATGGTAAAGACAAATGTATTCTTGAAGGATGAAGGGACTGGTAGGAGAGAATGGGAACAAGAGGGAAGAGGAAGAAAAGGTAGGAAAAGCAGAGGCTGAAGGGAGAAGATGTCATATCAGATGGTGTCAATCTTAGAATTGATGTGGGTGGCAAAGCCATGATCAGAGATTTAGGAGAATAAGGGAGGAATGGGAGAACAAAAGAGAGAGTTGGCAAACAAAAGTGAGAATTACACAATTGGTAGTAGATGAAAGTATTATATAAGACTAGTTAGTGTAAGTTAGGAGCTGTAGGAGGAGAGTATGAATTTAATATGAAGAAGATGATTTGGAGAGCACAATCTGCCAGTATTATTCAGTAATGTGGAAACTTACAATACAAAGTTTGAGGTGCAGAACAACAGAGGTTGAGGGTAATAGCTAGGGTGATAGAGTAATTTGCTTATTAGAAGTTGTTGTTGTAGAGGGTGACAGCTTGGTCAGGGTAGATGAAGGTTAAATATAGGAGAAAGGATAGAGTCCATAGAGGTGAAGGGTGCTAATTCAATGGTATCTAGGTTAGTAATAGTAACCTTGGGAGAGGGAGATGGTTGTGAAGGAGGGATAGACTAAAATTCAGGTTATAATGATCAAAGAGAGGGAAGGGGCAGTTGGTGAAGTCAGACATGATAAAGTGATGATAGAAGACTATGTTTAGGATATGACCACTGGAATTGGAGGGGGAAGAGATCCATTGGCTAAGTTAAAAAGAGAAAGAGAAAAAGAGCTTTTTTAAGTGAGGCAGCATAGTTTCCTGGGAATAGGTAAGTAGGGTTAAGGGTGCAGTAAATGAGAGAAACACAAAGATGAAGATGGTGGAAGTGCATATTGAGTGATCTAATAGAAGAAGAGAGAGAAGACACAGAGAGTAGGACACAGAATGTGCAGATAAGGGTGAGAAGGAAGCCCACATCATCACCTTGGTGTTTTCCTGGATTAAAGGTGTGAAGTTGAAAAGGAGTGGGAATAAGTGTTAGATGGGAGAGATAGGTTTAAGTGATGGCTAAGAGGTTAAAAGAGTCAAAAATGAAGCATATAAAAGGAGAAAAGGAAAAGGACAAGTACAGTAGTAGTTTGAAATGCAGGTCTACCCTTTTACTACTAAAATATGTGTCATTCATACTTACTAATTTGAATACAGTTTTGCTACTATGATGTTTAGATAGATAGTGATTGCATGTGATTAAGATGTTTAAGAAGTTTAACATATACTGTACAGTATATTGCATATTTTTGTTACAACATTCTAACTTTAACTTTTGGTATGGTTTTTTTTTTATAAATCTCTTTATTAAGTAGTCAAAATATAACATTGAGGCAGGACACAAAGATTTATCAGAACATCAACGACATCAATATATCAAGAAAAGTGCGGCCATACCCTTGGATATAAAGAAAATATAAAATGACTACTAAGTTTTTTCTTTTATATTTTGAGGTCGAAAACTAAGAGAAAAGAAAAGGAGAAAGAACAAGACATAAAGAGGAGTAGGGAGAGAAAAAAAAGACGAAGAAGAAGAGAGAGAAAAGAGGAAAAGAGAATAGAGAAAAGAGAGAGAAAAAAAAGAAAGAGAGGGGGGAGCTGGGGAAAATGAATGCATGAGAAGGCAAAGCTAATCATTCTGCCAATGCAATTAAATTCGTAATGGTGGACACTCGGATTGTTTTTCTTACAATATAATCTCAGTACATGGGAGAGCTTACATCACATTCTTAGCGGCAATTTTCACGTTGTACCAAGAGGTATTATCAAAGACTTGCCAAATTCTAGTTTGAGTAAGGATAGGTAAACTATTAACAAAGTCTCCTTATTTTTTGTGGAAGAGCGCTACACCTTTGTTACTATCAAAAGAAGCCATACGACGTTCGTGGTAAAGAACCTCCATTAATATACGTTCCCATTCCCTCATAGTAGGAGCAGTTGGGTATATCCAGTGCACTAAAATAGCTTGCTTCACAATAGTAACCATAACAGTCAGTAATGGGATTAAATGGGCAATATCGTGTTGTGTGAGATACATAGAAAAGTCTGCAAATAACAGTGGCCTGATTGATAAAGAAAAGTTGAGGTTAAACACTTTACTAAAGTAACTGGCAAGTTTGTACCAAAATTTCTTAATCTTACCACAAGACCAAAAGTTATGTAGAAGATTGGCTCCTAGTGTTGAGCATTTAGGGCACAATCCTGTTTCCGAAGCATTGAAATGACTCCTTTGTAGAGGGGAGATATACATCCTATTAAACACTCTAATGTGAATCTCCTGAAGCCTAGCTGATTTCAAATATTTCATAGACCGCGCAGTATTTGCCAGAATGTCATTGATTTCTGAGAGGTCAGGGGCTTCTTTTTTCCAAGCAAGGTATAATGTATCCCAAAATGGAGCACTAGCCTCAACAAGGTCAGTATAGAGAAATCTAATTTTGAATGGATGGGTACGGCAAAGGGCAAGGGTAGTATTGACAACAGGGAGGGATAGTAGGGTACCAAGAGGATCTATCAGCGCATTAATATATGTCTTAGCTGTAGGTACATAAAAATTGTCTATGAGGGATAGAAAACCGCTCCTGCAATTGAGTAAAGAAGAGGAGGTGACCACCGGGGTCAAAAACATCTTTTATCGCCATAATTCCCTGACCGCTCCAGGAATGGAACATTTTGTTGTGCAAGGAAGGAGTAAATTGAGGATTACCCCAGATTGGAATATAAGGGGTAGAATAAGGATTACTTTTAAGATTTTTATGTATAGCCAGCCAAGCTCTATAAGTATCACCAAAAAGGACGTTAAGTTTGATCTCTTTCGTTATATTAGTTGACGGGGTATGGAGAAGCGCGGCAGGAGAATAAGGGCAAAAAAGGGCCTCTTCCAAAATCATATTAGTATATATACCTTGGTGCATAATCCAATCAGAGGCATAACGAAATAAGGCTGACCTAGCAAATATCTGTATATTTGGCATACTAAGTTCACCTTTCTGCTTATTAAGGTATGTGCATGCTTTAGGCATTCGGGGCTTTCCTTTTTTCCAGATAAATATGGAAAATAATCCAGAACATATCTGTATATCTTTCCTAGAAATTGTGACAGGGAGCATCTGGAGTAGGTAAGCTAGTTTAGGGAAAATTACTGATTTTAGCACCGCTATTCTGCCCATTAATGAGAGCGGAAGGTCCATCCAGTTTTCTAGTTGGGTTTTTATTTTATTAATAATTGGGGTATAGTTATACGAATATAACTGGGACAGGGTCGGCGGGATATAGATTCCTAAGTATTTTAATTTGGAAGAAGTTAAAGCAAGTGGAGTGGTAAATTAGAGAGTTTTGGGGAGTCTCTAGGACAATTCAAAAGCAACAACTCCGACTTATGAATATTAATACGGTAACCAGCAAATGAGCCGAACTTATCTATGAGAGACAGAATAGCCGGAATAGACCTTATGGCATTTTTAATAAAAAGAAGCATATCGTCAGCAAACAGGCTTACTTTGGAAGTTATACCATTCACTGAGATACCGGTGAAAGTGGGTAGTTGCCTTAGGGCTATGGCAAGGGGTTCCAGGGCAACTGCGAATAGCAAGGGGGAAAGAGGGCAGCCCTGTCTAGTTCCCCATTGGATAAAAAATGGGGTAGAGAAGTAATTATTAACAAAGATCTGAGTGGGTGGGTTATGGTAAATGGTCTGCAGGGTCTGCATGAATTTAGGAGGGAAGCCAAACTTTTGGAGCGTTTCGAACAAGTGATCCCACGTTACCAGATCGAATGCCTTCTCGGCGTCTAACGACAACATAAATGCAGGATCACTCATCCCAGACAGCTCCAGAGACTGTATAACAGTTAAGATTTTCCTTATATTTGTTACTGAGTGTCTGCCCCAAATGAAGCCAGTCTGGTCTTCGTGAATTAGGGAGGGGAGCATTTTCTTCATCCTCTCTGATAAAATTTTGGTGAAAATTTTGTAATCAACATTAAGTAATGCAATGGGTCTCTACCCGGTTTAGGTAATACCCGGACCACTGCAGAATTAAAATATATGGGGATAGGTACAGAGGATAATATAGAGTTATAAAAAGCCGTTTGACTATTTTTGGGGAAAGGAGCTTAAAGAATTCAGAAGCCAACCCATCAGGGCCCGGGGTTTTAAAATTCTTAAGTTTCCTAATAGTGTCTAGCACTTCTTCAGTAGTGAAAGGGATGACGAGTGAATCTGATTGCTCTGAGGTAATTTGCGGCAATGTGAGCCCTTCCCAGAATTCCTGTTTGTTTGCAACATTGATGGAATCTTGAGAATAAAGGTTATTGTAGAATGCATGGAAGATGTTTGAAATTGTTTCCCCATTTTTAAGTAAGTTAGACAACAGGCGGCTAGATTTATTCCCAAATTGAAATATATTATGCTTGCCTGCAGCAAGAAATCTATTGTCTATTTGTGTTAGAATTTGGTCAAAATGTTGTTTCGCCTCTTTGTATTTATGTTTATTGCCAGCAGTGGGGGAAGATTTAATGGATTGAAAGGAGGAGGTAAGTGCAGATTGAGCTGTACGATAGGCTGCATTTTGATCCTTTTTAAATTTAGCTGTAAAGGCAATAATATCGCCTCTCAGTACCGCCTTGGCTGTTTGCCAAAATAGGCCTGGGTCTGATTCGTGTTCAGAGTTATTAGTCTGATAAGAGTCCCATGCTGACTGCAACATAGTTTGAAATTTCGGAGAAGCTGCCAGTTTAGTTGGGAATCGCCAATGAGTGTTAGATCCCAGAGTAAATTTAGTTTGTATTGTTAGTGAGATGGGAGCATGATCCGATATAAGAATTGGTTCTATTTCTGAGTCCAATACCCTAACTGACAGGGCATCAGAAATAAAGAAGTAATCTAGGCGTGAGAAAGAGTTATATGTGGCTGAGTAACAAGTGAAGTCCAATTCAATGGGGTAATGTATTATCCAAATGTCTATGAGACCTAACTGTCATATAATTCAAATTAATTTTGGGGAGGCGAGACTTATGAAATGAGGTGCTCTTCCTATCCAGCACCAGGGAGGAGACTAAATTCATGTCAACCCCCATTATAATCGAGGTATTGGAGTATGGTCGAAGTAGATTTGTGATCTGTGTATAAAATAACTTATCATATACTGCAGGGGCATATACATTGCACAGTGTATATCGGGATCCTTCCAGGGTAACATCTAATATAATATATCTGCCCGCTGTCTCTATGATTTGATGGTGGATATCAACCCCAATACCTTTTCACACCAGAATGGCCACTCCTCTTGCCTTTGAATTAAAGGATGAGGATGCAATAAGTTGATGGCGAAGCATAGTAAGTTTACTGTGTTCAGTGGGTGTCAGATGAGTTTCCTGCAACAAGGTGATGTCAGCTTTAACCTTATTCAAATAAGTAAGAATTCGGCGTCGTTTGATGGGTGAATGTATACCTCTTACATTCCAAGAGTATAGCTTAAATTGTGAGGCCATATGTTAGATAGAAGATGTGTGCGTTTGAGATCCCACCATCCACCATCAGATCAGAGCACAAGACAGAAGACATACAAGGCTTCAACATTGACAAATATAAATGCAGTGTATCTGTGTACCAGAGAGCTCCCCAGCTCCCAAGGATATAGGTAAGCAAGAAGGACGAACAAGAAAGTTCGTACAGAGCTGGAAGAGAGAAGAATTAAAGGAAAGTAGTACAGAAGTATATACCATAACATAAAACTAGTAACGAAAACATTGTGTATATAAACAGCAACCGTGGGGCAAACCCAAATATATTTATAATATTAACTTTGAGGACTTCTCAGCACTGTATATAACAATTATCTAGGGGATCCCTAAGTAAGGCATTGCAAAACAAAGTAGGCAATTGTAGGGTACTTTCAACAATCCAGTCGGCACCAACAGATAAAACAATAGGAGAAAAGGAAATAAAACAAATGTAAAAGAAAAAGAAAAATTACAGCAGACCAACAAATAGTAATAACAACATCTGTCAGACAGAAATAAAAAGGGGCCGCTAATACATATTTGTAAAGAAAATTTCCAATTCGCCTATATAATCAGTATAAACTAAGTTAGATTGTCGGTCCTCAGTTATCTAGCAGAACACAATACCTCACTCATTTTGGTCCATAGAACTAGGATTTGCGGATTCCATGTCCTGATTAAGAAAAGCTTTAGCGTCATCCACATTGGTAAAGTCTTTAGGACCTTGGGGTAGAAAGATACGCAGCCGGGCTGGGTAGAGCAAGGCAAATTTGATTTTGGACTCGATCAACTGGCTACAAACCACAGACATCTCGGGCCCTGGAGACCTCAGCTGAGTAGTCCTGGAATACAAAAAGTCTCTGTCCATCCCACTGAAGAGTGCCTTTTGCCTTAGCCGCCGACCATATAATTTCTTTGTGACGAAAATTGAGGCATTTGAAAATCACCGGCCGAGGACGAGTTTGATTAGATGCCCGCTGCGGGCCCAATCTGTGCGCTCGTTCAATTTCCAAGGAGGATAAGTCATCAGGGATACCAAGCAGTTCGGGGAAGTCTAATGTCAGAAATTTAAGTAGATCCGGACCTTTAATGGATTCCTTTAGACCCACAAACCGTAGGTTATTTCTTCTCAATCTATTTTCAGGATCATCAAGTTTGGACACCATATGTTGGCGGGAGGACGTTAAAGACGAGACCTGCTGTTTCAGGTCTTCTATTTCATGAAAGTTAGAGCCAATTCGGTTTTCATTAATCGATATCCGGCGGGACATGGAACCAAGTTCCGATTTGATCTCAGTGACAGCCGACATTAACTTCTCCGCTTGTGCATGTAATAACGGTTTGACTGTTTCTTTTATGACTTTGACTATCTCAGCGTAAGATGGGGGAGCAGGGGCGGCCTTCAGAGGCATGATGTCCGCCGGCTCAAGGTCTTTTTCAGGGTTAATTATTACAGATGGATTAGGAGATAGAACAGCCAATGGAGTCGCTCTTTTTCCTCCGCCCGTAGAACGTTGAGGTTTAGGCGCAGGCAAAGTGAGAAATTTGTCCATAACACGTCCAATAAGGATACTGAGAGCAGCACAATAAAGTCAGACTGCGTCCAACGCTGAGTCCTCTATATGAAGAAATCACGGTTGCTATTTGACAGGGTTTACTCCATGTACATCATAGTGGAGTGGGTACGGGGAAACGCTTATTTGATACCACTAGGAAGGAAGAGCTGTGGAGTAATATTACTTCTGTCGAGTGCGGACCAGGCCAGCACGTCTCACTGTAGAGGGCAGCTAAATGTAATTTTATGGTGATCTGACCAGCAGCATCACCATAACCATAACAGCCGTCACCTGCAATATGAAAGCATAGTATTCTTTGCATCCACGGGGTGAATTGGGGGTTTGATAGATGTAACAAATCAAGTGGCCTGAGACCTGTCACTCCAGTAATCAATGAAGTTGGGATGAAGACACCTCAAATGGGATATATTAACAATAGCTGTGTGCACGGCTGAGGATGGCAGCTGCAGCAATAATGACAAATCCCAGTATCATGTATCAGGGAAAGGAGGGTGTCCAGTATAAATGCAGTGTGGAGCAAATAATAATGGTGGTGAAGCTTATCAAAGGTGTCAGACAATATGTGTCCATGTGCTGCCTGTGTCCCCACTCCTTACCAGGTTAAGCAGACTTGCAGTAAGAAATTCTGACCAGGAGAGAGAGAAAATGGCCACCATGCAGGGATTCCAGGCAGGGAGAACTCCAGAGCTGCTTCTGTGCCCTCCAGTCAGCAGAGAACGCCTCCTCTCTATGTCCAGGTGCCACTGGAGGTGGGTTGCAGGGGCTGTGTAGGTAGAGGGGAGAGGAGAGGTGCCCGCAGGCTGTTCACGCCGCACCCGCGGCTTCGTTCGGCTGTCAGTCCCGCCGTGGAGCTCGGATCCCGGGCAGGAGGCGAAATCGAGGCCCCGGCTTCCCCAGCAGGAAAGGCCGCAACCTGCAGAGATCTGCAGCTCAGTCTCCCGGCTCCGCGGCTCATTTCCCCCAGGTTCACGGGGTGTAGGGAAGGAGAGGGGTCAGAGACAGGGAGGGATTGGGCAAGGGAAAGCAGTGGGGAATATGTTTATTTCTCTGGGTAGACAGGAGCTCTGTAAAAATGCTGCTGCTCCCGTTATCGGTCAGGCCACGCCCCCTCTTTGGTTTTTTAATATACTGTATTTTAGACCAGATGGTCAAAATAAAGATGTTACCTTATACACTGAGCACCTATCCATCATACAGCATAACTGAGATTTTGCAAGAGGAGTAGCAACAATAGTTTACTTTAAATTTGGTGTCTTATTCTCATCCCAGCCAAACGCCACTCAAAGTGTACTAGAGACACTGGTCTGCAATTTTAACAGCACAGAAAATAGTTTTAAAAGCATACAAAAAAAGTTGAAGAAAAAGAACAATAGAACCTGGTGTAAGAAAAAACTGCAGCTTCTGCTTCAGAGCCCTTCTTGCACGTATATAGCCACAGTCGAACACAGATATACAAATGTCACTCATCAAATTGATCAGTGTAAACGAGCAGAGTAGCTTGTTGCTCCAAGTTGTTTTATTTATGTGAATAGAATGCACTTTTTTTTGGCAGGATGTAATGGAGTCTGAAATCGCTGGAAGTGCAGGACACTGGACGATCTCTGATGTTTTTTTAAAGGAGCAAACACTTACAAGGCTAAAACCATGCATTGTAAGTGATTGCCCCTTTAAAAAAATGTCTGAGTTCTACTAGCATCCTGCACCTCCGGTGATCTCGGACTCCATTACATCCCGCCAAATGAGTTAGAAAAACGATTGGCGCAATTGAGCTGCACAGGACCTGGCATGACAAAATGGGTTATTTGAGAAACACTGTATGAGGACACATCTGTAAAAAAATTATATATATATATATATATATATATATATTAGAGATGAGCGGGTTTCGTTCACGAACCCACTTGAACATCTCGTTCTGAGCCCAGATCTGAGTCCGGCTCGGGACTGCCCGCCAGACTTGAAAACCAGAATTAGGCAAAATGTCATCATCCTGCTGTTGGTATCTTACAGGTTTTGGATTCCATATAAACAGCTGCACATTGCCGCCATTTTCACTCCAGAATTGGAGAGTGAGGGAAACAAGCCTCTGTTTCTCTGTGGGTGGTGGTATAGGGTGGGGTTAGTGTGTGCTCTGTAGGTGTTCTGCTGCAGTCTATGCGGTGTGTTATAGGTCCAGTTGCTGATGTTGTTGCTGATATTGCTGCTGCAGTCACTGTGGTGTGTTAGGAGCACCACCAGTCCAGTTGCTGATATTGAAATTGAGGATGTCACTGTAGAAGTACACCAGGATGCGGAGGATATTGGTGTTGCTGTCGCTGCGGAGGAAGTTGACGATGAGGATTCTGATGGTCATGTGGTTTCTTTGAATAAGGCACCGGTGGAGACAGTTGTTTCCCATTGCATGAAAAAGCCCATTGTCATGTCAGGGCAAAATACCAAAAAAGCCACCTCTTCAGAGTGGAATTATTTCTCCACAAATCCAGACAACAGTTGTGAAGCCATCTTTTGCCTTTGTCAATCCATAAAAAGTAGGGGTACGGACATTAACCACCTAGGAACATCCTCTCTTATACATCACCTGCAGCACATTCATCATAAGTCATTGTCAAGTTCAGAAACTTTGGGTAATAGCATAAGCATTCTACTGACAGCTAAATGATGTGGATTGTTTGTTTGAATAGTATTTATCTGTGAGGATAAGGATGTAAACACTGAAGGGTAGGAATCTGAGGATGAGGATGACATCTTGTTACTGTAAAGCCAGTTTGTGCAAGGAGAGATTAATTGTTTTGTGGTGGGGGCCCAAACAAACAAATCATTTCAGCCACTGTTGTGTGGCAGACCCTTTCACTGAAATGATTGGTTTGTTAAAGCGTGCATGTCCTGTTTATACAACATAAGTGTGGGTGGGTGTGCCTAAGGATAATTTCATCTTGCATGTATATCTTTTCTTTGCCACATCATTCCAGGGTGCTGCCCTATCAGTCCAGGGGTGCTGCCCCACTGCCGTTTAAGTCAAGGGGTGCTTTTGCCTGTCTGCTGTGCTGATTAATACTGCAGGGGTGCTGCCTATGCTGTATAAGTCCAGGGGTGCTGCAGTATATTTCCAGGGGTGCTGCTGTACTTGCTCCTAGGTTTAAATGAAAGCCTAGAGCAGATATGAAACAAGCTTCAACATCACAAACAAATTTGTGAAAACTAGCCACAACGAAGGAAATGGAAATTGCCGAAGTGTTTTTAACTATAGTGGGGAGAGACCACATTTGGGGCCAAAGTCAGGGTGACTCAGAAGAGACTGAATCATAATCCAGTGCAACTGCTGGAGAGGTGAAAATGATACAATATTTTCTACCGGAGCATTAGAGAGATATTTTCAATTATTACATGTTAGGGACTCACTCAAATGAATGGCTCCAATTAGTCAACCTTAATTTTTATTTATTATTGATGTTCCACATTTTGGGATTATTTATTTAGAAGATACGCATTTGTTGTACAGGGATCTTCTTTTCCTAAAGACTGCATAGGGTTATCGCAGTGTTAGAAGAACAGAGTTTCCGTGATCTTGCATTGCTTCAGATTTCCAGTGCACTGCAGCACTAGATGTGCCAGGAGCTTCTGTTAGGCACAAATAGTTACTGAATAAGGCCCAGTATGGAGTCTCATGGTGGCTTACAGCCAGGAAGATGTCTGGCTTGCCAGGTAGAGGCATGCTGTGGGCACAGAGGTTAGCATTGCTTCCTCCCACAGTCCTACTTATAGTATGAAATGAGTTTGGACTGTAGAGTGGTAAGCTCCACTAGGGCAGGGGCTTAATAACAAAAAATTTCACTGCATAGTTGTGCTTGGTACTTTACCGAACCCACCCGAACTCAATTTGCCCCATCCGGGGCTGATGTGGGGGCTCAGGAGGGGCTGCTAAAACATCTAAGGGGCTTCTTTATTTAAAAAGAAAAGAAAAAGAAAAGAAACAAGACACACAGGTCTGCTCACATGCATATAACTGGGACACACAGGTAGGCTCACATGCTTGTAACTGGGAGCTGTGAAAAACAAAAATAAGGCATCTGCACAAAATATGTAAATATAATTGCAATAAAAAAATTAAACCCACAAGATTTTCACAAAATAAGTCTCCAACTCCGTGGAGGGGAAAATATCCAAACTTGATCTTGTGGTATACACCAGTTTATTTGCATCCCAGCAATAAATCCAAGATAATCTTAGTCCCTGAAAATAGAGAAGGGGGTATGATTTTGGAGGCTTTTGCCCCTAGTTTTTCAGTTTGTCCAGTAATGTGGTAATTAATAATTATATATTTGCTTGGTTGAAGTCCTTTCTGTTCCACACAAATATATGAGTGGAGGTGAAAGCCTGTGTGTTGTTCCTGATTGCCTGTGCCTCTCTACTTTTTAATCACCTTCTTGACACTGTCCTTTTCCTCTTGCCTCTTCTCATAATGTGAAAAGTTATCAAATATGGAGGTGGTATGATTGTAGCTAGCTATGATTTGGAGAACTTGGCGAGCCTTTTCCAGGGGGACCACCTGTCACTGAAATGATGGGTTTATTAAACTGTGCATGCCCTGTTTAAACAACATAAGGGTGGGTGGGAGGATCCAAGACAATGCCATCTTAAACCTCTTTTTTTCTTTGCATTATGTGCTCTTTGGGGCCTAGTTTTTAAAACTGCCATCCTATATGCCACTGCAGTGCCACTCCTAGATGGGCCAGGTGTATGTACCGCCCACTTGTGTCGCTTAGCTTAGTCATCCAGTGACCTCAGTGCACCTATTTTTTTTCTTTGCATTATGTGCTGTTTGGGGCTTATTTTTTGAAAACTGCCATCCTGTCTTCCACTGCAGTGCCACTTCTAGATAGGCCAGGTGTTTGTGCTGCCCACTTGTGTCGCTTAGCTTAGTCTTCCAGTGACCTTGGTGCAACCTTTTGGCCTAAAAACAATATTGTGAGGTGTAAGGTTTTCAGAATAGACTGGAAATGAGTGGAAATTAATTTTACTGAGGTTAATAATACTGTAGGATCAAATTACCCCCAAATTCTGTGATTTTAGCTGTTTTTATGCTTTTTTCAAAAATCATCTAGATCAAAACCAAAATCTGAAAGGGTGGTTTTGGCAAAACCAATCCAGATCCAAAACACTAGCGAGGATCCAGATCTAAAACCAAAACACAAAACCCGAAAAGTGTCCGCCGCACATCTCTAATATATATATATATATATATATATATATATATAAAAAATATATATATATAAAACAAAAGAAAAATACCCTTCCTGCACTGAAAATGAGCAGCACTACTGAAAGGTCCCCTGTTAGTAGGACCTTAAAGATAGATATTCACAATAGAAACAGAGTGTGCTACAACATTAAGTGCTGATTGAAAATTATTCAATTCAGATTCGTAGTCGATGCTCCTCTTGGATTCTCTACCTATCAGAAACCTCCCAATTGGGGCCTACAGAGAAACCCTCTCTCTAAAGGAATAATCACCCGACAAAAATTCAACAATTTAGTGACAAAGTTTTAAAAAGAGTTTTTTAATCCATAGTCATATTCTGACATGACATAACAATAATATTAAAATTACATTAAAATGACATTACAATCAATTGGACACACACCGAAATGCTTAGGATGGTACAATAAAATATCCTCCTCACCTTAACGGTGTGAGCTCAACGGAGGAAATTTGAAGCAAATGGATAGTGTACAACAATTGATAAACCCTACGTGTTTCATCCAAGCGGACTTCTAAAGGGGTAAAAAATGTCTAAAAATGTATTGTGCTGAGTTCTACAAAAGAGACTATCGGCTTAAGTTTACTTAATTGGAAACCGATGTGCCACATATAAAGTTGAATCTAGAATGTGGATATGAACTACTTTAAATCAATGTTATCTATAATGTTTTTGAAGCCATAATGGTTGTAGAGGCAATATGCCACCATCTATAAAAGAACAAATAATACACAGTGAAAAACAGTGGTGGAAGAGATCTCTTCCTGAATGCTACAAACAGTCTGACGGTCTGCTGGAGTGCTTACACATTTAAGTGTTAGTCATTGGACTTTTATCATACACCACTGGCTCTTTATGCAAATCAGTATACCAAGCTGTGTGAAGAAGAGGTTACAGACTTTTTCTATTTAGTCTTGATCCCTGCCGCTGTTATTCACTGTGGATTATTCGTTCTTTTATAAATGGTGGCATATTGCCTCTACAACCATTATGGTTTCAAAAACATTATAGATAACATTGATTTAAAGTAGTTCATATCCACATTCTAGATTCAACTTTATATGTGGCACATCGGTTTCCAATGTGAGTGGGTATAGAATTTGATAAGCTTGTCTGAATAGGTGAGTTTTCAGGTAATGCTTGAAGGTTTGGCGTCCATGGAGCAGGTGCATCCTGGATAAAGTTCTGTAATTTTGAGTGGGATCAAGTAATGAAAGTGGATGAGAGACACAGATCTTGTGCAGAGCGAAGAGGTCAGTTAGAGAGATATTTTGAGTTGAGTGAAGCGATGTATGTTGGTGCAGTTTGGTGTTGCATCTCTGCCATTTGTGTCTGGCCTGCAGTACCTCTATGCTGCCCAGGGTGTTGCTGTTTTGTGTTTGGTTTGCAGTATCTCTGTACTACCAGAGGTGGTGCTGTCATGTTCTTGCCGGCAGTACCTCTGTGCTGCCAGAAGTGCTGCTATCAGATCAGTATTGTTTTATTTGCATCTTAACTGCAGGGTATGTGTGCAGTATGTCAGCTGCAATCTATTCTGTCATCAAGAGGGCTCTTTTATCATTGGTCCGTAGCAACCAGATCTACACAAACCTGCCGATTATATTACTCAGATGTCTTGTGTTACCTTGTCTGGAGAACATTACCTACGTTACCTGGATAACTTCCTACCTGAACTACCTAGGTTTCCTGTTCCTTGAGTCTTATCTTTTGAGGACTGTTGCCTGTTCTGTATTTGTGTATCTAGTCCAGTTCTGGACTACCTTAGTTGTTCCTGTTTCTAGTTCCTATGTTCTTATGAACTCTGTTCTTGTACCAACTACACTGCAAGTAGTTGACACAGTATATCCACTATTGGCAATTACCAAACACAAGCCATATGTGTCTTGCTACTCAGTGAATACCATCATTGCTGTTATCTCCTGCTTATGCAAGAAGCTACCCTGCATCATTATAAATCTCTATATTATTGGCCTGTGCAAGTATAACCTGCCATTTCTGCACATATGTAATTGTGAATTACATGCCATTTCTACAAGTTTTGCTATTGTCCGCTGCATGGAATTTCTACAAGTTTTGCTATTGTGGATAACATGCCATTCTTACAAGTTCTGCTTTTGTGAATAATTAATGATCCTTCCATTTGCTATCTTGATATGCTGACCTTCAATAAACTCTGCTTTATTTGTATTCACTGGTGTTCAAATATCATGCTGCTGTACTGAACTCTCTTCTCAGCTTCTTGGGTTAAACTTCAAATTCCGAGTCTGTACATCACAGCCACTACCTACTCCAGCTATATCCTGTATTGCAATTCACCTGCCAGACATCATAGACAGGGAAAAGCATTTGGATAATAGCCTTGTATGTAAGTAAAAGTTTATTATATTGAATACAGTAGAAAACCGGTAACCAATGGAGGGATGATGATGAATGTCTAGCAAGGAAAATCAGCCTCCCAGCGGCAGTCAAAATGGATTGTAGTGGTGAGAGACTATTTTTGGGAAGACCAGCAAGGAGACTATTGCAATATTTAATGCGGGAGTTAAAGATTGAATGGATTATAGTTTTTGCTGTGGCTTGTGTAAAGATATGGAATATTGGATATGTTTCTTAGATGTATGTAACATGATTTTGAGACAGATTGAATGTGTGGAACAAAGGACAGTTCAAAGTCAAGAATAACACCTAGGCAGAGAGCTTGTGGTGTAGGGTTGATTGTTGAGTAATCAACAGAGATAGAGATATCAGGTTGGTAACTATTATTGGCTGGTGGAAATATAATTTATTCAGTTTTGGACATTTTAAATTTGAGATGGCCAGAGGACATCCAAGATGAAATAGCAGAAAGACATTCAGTGACACAGACCAATAAGCAAATCAGGTGTGGAGAGGTAGATATAAGTATCATCCCCATACATATGATACTGAAATTCGAAAGAGTTGATTAGTTTGTCAAGAGATGTGATATAGATTGAGAAAAGCAGAGGACTGTGCCTATGTACTGTAAAACAGAATAACTTTACAGATGACATTGTTTTTTTTTTCTTCAGTTGTACACTTTACAGTACCTTGATGTGTCAAGATACAAGTAATTGCATTTAGAATATTAAAAACACCCAATATGGGAGACAGTGAAAGGTACAGTGATGCAAGTATAAGTGTCAGACTCTATTTTATTTTTATTTTTTGTTAGTTATGTTACATGCAATCAGATTAGTTACACAATGGTAATCAAGCACAATCTTTTAGTTTGATTAATAAGTACTGATATATCTTTCAGAATTATTTTGATAGAGTTAACCAGATGTTTAAAATGTATATTCTGTTTTATCAAAAGATTTTAAGGGCACTTTCTTTTGCATATCTATGTTTCACCTTTTTACTGTTATGGTGTGTACACACAGTAGGATATTTTCTTTCGATTTTGACTATATAGCCAAAATCGTAAGAAAAGTTAGTGCAGATCGCAAGGTGAAAGTCACCTTGCAATCCCGATGCGCGGTCCCATGCGGTCGGCATCACAAACCTAGATAGACTGTACAGGCAAGTCAATTTTGACTATCTTCTAGAAAAGATAGTTAAAATTGACACTTAGCCAAAATTGCACATAGTCAGTATCGCAAGCACAGTCATTATGTACTTGCGATACCGACCTAGTCCCTATCACATAGTGAGAATCGGGGTTAGCCCGAATCTCACTGTGTGTATGCACCATTACTGTGATGTTTAAAAATGCTACAAATAAAGAATTGCAATATAAAAACATTTTATAAAACCATTTCAATAAGCGCACTGACCAAAACTCGCGTTGATAGAAATGCTTTAGTGCAATGCTTTCTCTGTTTTATGAAGATTAAACATTATGTAGCCTTACTTCAAAACATGTCCACTTGTCAACCACACAATCTATGATGAGATTTCTGTGTTTGGACCTAGAATATATTTCCATGTTGTAGTCATGTCACATCTTATGCCAGGGAAGAAAAACCTACTTTGGCTTGTCTTTTCTAATAATCCAATTTTGCCATTCTACTTACTCATTTCTTTTTTCTATTTCGAACATCTCCCAATACCGTAATGCATTTTTTTAAAGAACAGATGTTCAGAAGTGCACTTCTGATTCAAGGTGAGGTTGTACAAACAATGCATATGATGATATTGCCTTTCCTTATATATATACAATTTTCCAACACAAGATAAAATCCTATTTGCTTTTTGCACCAATTGCTTGACATTAGTGTTGGATGTGAGTCAGTTGTGCACAAACTCAGCAAAATAGTTCACGATCAATGATTCCAATAAAATAAGCCTATTATTTTCATCTGTCCACGGCTCAACTCTATTCCCCATTTTATTATATTTTACTAAGAAAAAACACTCTCATTTTATTTTTGATCTGCTATACCCTCTTCAAGGTCAAAATGGAAAATAAACTGGTAATATAAAATAAAGCTATGGATATACAGTGTGTATGTATATATATATATATATATATATATATATACAGGGATAAACAAATAGTTGGAACTCCTGACAAAATAATGAACAAACACACAGGCAAGTTGCAGAAGCCTGTGTCATTGTTAACTTGCAAATTGCCTGTGTGGTCGTTAATTATTGCGTCAGGAGTGCCAACCATTTGTTCATCCCATAATACACCCTGAAAAGGGAGGGTGAGGCACCAGGACTCACTGCTATTATTGTTTCTGTGAGTGTCAGACATCTGACAACAGCCTGAGCCGAAATGGCCGATGGGAGCAGCGGCTGGGTTGGATGCATATCCCCAGCATGGACTTTGTTTGTGAGGATATCTAAACCATTCTACATACTCTGGTTTTTGCATGCTGATTTTGCACAATTCTTGGTATTTCTTGTCCTGGATGACATTAAATATTCTAATGCTAAAAATGGAGTGCTGGTCTCGTCTGCAGCATAGCCCCTGCTGGAGCTTCATGGGGTGGATGTAACTAGATTGAATACATTGGCCAGGCACCCTCCTATAGTTAAGTTTGGTGTTGTGCGGTTTATATGTATTTGTTTTATATATATATATATATATATATATATACACAGTTACTAGCACTCCACATGCAGTATGTTGATGCATTATACCGTGGTGCCCGCATTAGTCCACTCTTATGTCCATACAGTAAGTAAAAGTAATGAGGCACCACTATCAGGATTTTGTTGCTGTAAGAGTCACACCACAGAAGTCTGTGTTGCTAAGGTATCCTTACATGAAGTTCTCCAAGTACCAACATGTGGGTTAGGCCAGGGCTGGTTATACTTTTAGGGAAACCCCATGCTATTTTTTCTGATTTTTAACTATTTAATATCTTTAACACACAGAAGCTTGCACAGATCTTACTGATCTGTGTAGGCTTCTGTCAAAGTCACCTATCTGAAGAAGGTCTTCATTTTTATTTACCAGTTTTTTTTCCACTAATTCTGTGCAAGTTGTGTGTTGAAGAAACATCTGGATGCGAGTTTGCCCACTGTGAATGATGTGAATGCTAGTTACATGCAAGTTTACATGTTCTTGCAGCCTATTACATGTGTGAGATATGAAAATGGGTGAGTTTACTGCTAAACTTGCACTTTTTTAGAACTCACACCCTATGGGGAGTATTCAATTGGTGTCGGAGTTTCCGGCAGGGCGGAAAGACAGCACTTTCCGCCAATAATCGGCACTTCTCAACACTTCAATATTCAATTGAAGTGCTATTTTCCGCACTGTCGAAAATTGACATATCGAAAAACACATGGATGAGCGGAATCTCTGTTCATCCATGTGTTTTCAACCCCGCCGCGGTCGAAAACGGGTCTGTTTTTGAGTATTCATTTTTACCCATTAGAGAGGGTGAAAATTAATGGTTGAAATGAGAAGGGAAATGGGAGGAAATGGCCCGCACTGAATACTGAAGTGTCGGATCCTCACTGTCGGAGAGGATACGACACTTATTGAATACTACCCTATAACATTTAGGGGGCTATCCAATTTGCTGTGGTTAGTTACTGCAGCTTATAATCCCCCTGGGGGCTATTCAATTAACCCTGATAAGCCAGCGCGAGACACAGCTTATCAGGCATTTTTTTTCATCTACCCGATGCAGATGAAACCAATTCCCTGGAAACAGGTCTGTTTTCATCAGAAAACAGGCCTGTTTCTATCAAAAACACACAGGTTTCATTGAACATGTGTGTTATTAGGAGAGAATGTAATTTTTTTCACAGGCGACTAAATTGGATAGCCTGTAAAAAAAAAACCACACAAGTGAAACATCAGTAAAATTAGTGAAAATCAACTGTTTTTCACGCCCAATGTTTCTTCACCTCTAATTTCATACCCCCTTTAGCCCTCTATGTACTGTACAGAAAGGGGAATCACATATGGAAACACTAACATACTGTAAGCCAAAAGTATGTGCAATCTGTGATTTACACTATTGATAATCACAAATAGACATGGAAAGACACTGCAAATTGTTTACGTATGCTTAGGTTTAGTTACAGTATGTGGTGGTGAACAGGGTTGGGCTTCTGTTTGTCCACATATTTTATTATTGGAAGCAACGATCACTTGTTTTGTCTATCATATTAAGTATTTTGATTTGGTCCTGGACCACAAACCTGTAGCACCCCTGCAAGTGCCCTCTGGCACCCCAGTTTAGGAACCATTGGTAAAGTGTTTTCACTCATCTACTCAAACAATAAGAAGTGCTGACAACAGTCCTCTCCTATTTTATTTCCAGTGCATACTGTATGTGCTACAACACACTGGGGAGGAGCATCGACAACAGTGTATCAGTGGTAAACAACACCCAGGGTCAGGTGTTATTTAGATTAGATGTAATCTACTGTAGTCTTGAATGTCAATGTGTTTTGGTAGTGTTCTATTTTAATTATAAGTAAAAAATGTAAAAAGCAAAATGATTTCACCAGTGCTCAATGGTGATAATGTGTTTTTTCAGATTTCATATTAAATGGTGTCCATTCTGCAATCTGAAAAACATCATAGAGTTTCACATAATACAGTAAGATTATCTGAGTAAATGACACTTGCAGTGTTTTTATCCTGACATTTCATTTTGTAATTTTTCGGATCTATCAAAAACAACTAGCAGACCATTGATAACATATGTGCACATGCTGTTCTGACAACATTCGACTCAAAACTCGAAATTGATCAAGGCTCCAGTTGTCAGTGAATTTCACACTTCCAGAGTCATTTCACATATTGCATTTCTTTTTTCATCGTTCAAAAGCAAAAGTTGTAAATTGTAAATCCTCAGTGCCTGAGACTTCTGTTTTTCTTTCATTTTATCGTCCACTGCCAAAAGAAAGAATATTGTATCCATGGTAACGTGCAAGTAACTTTTATTCTACAAAGTAATGGGATGCTCATTCCTGAGGCCTTCAAAACAATGTAGCACAAATAGCAACATATTATGCACCCGTATCCATCGGACGTATCACAGCAGTGCAGAAATCAGAGATGAAATTGTTTGACATTTTTTAAAATGAAAATTAATGTTGCTAATTTGTGAAATATTAATGCTTTAGTGTGTAGTATTATAATTTATTTTGTTTAGTAATTCATTCATTCCATAGCCATCACACCAATTGGTAGAAACTATATATTAATACAAAACATAATGTATTGTTCTTATTTTATATATGCTTTACTGTATATAATAAGAACTTGTAGATAATCAGGTACATATGTCCCTTGGTGGAGTGTTTCTTGCATTTTTACACTGTGCAAAATTGATCATACAAAAGTACAGGTGATGCAGAATTCTGTGCACTATAGGAACATCTCCACTTGTGACTGAAGGGGTGTAACATGTCTGAAGGTTATAACTGTGGTGTAATGGGGTGCTCTCATGTAGGCAATGACTGAAGGGGTGTAACTGGGGTGTAGTGGGGTGCTCATATGTAGGAAATGTTAGAAGGAGTATAACTGGCATGTAATGGGGTGCTCTAATTTAGGCAATGTTCTGTTAAAGTGTGTCAGGTGAATGCAGAGTTGCTTGGAAGTGTAAATATGCCTGATTTCTTTTGACAAACAAAATTGTTGCACCCTGATGATGATCATGGGCCTGATTTATCCCCAAATGCAGTCCCGATTTGGTCTCAAATGACCAATTGTCTTGGGAGTGCATATTCACCAGGGTCACAGTGCGCATGTGCTGCAATGTCGTTGTGTCTCTGGTTGCAGTTTCCTGGATGCCACAGCTTGATTGACAAGCTGCAGGCATTTGTGGGAGGAGAAGATGACCATTGCACAAAATGGAGGCATGTCATCTCCATTTTGGAGCTGTGCTGAAGACTGCGTCTTCCAATTCTCTTGCCTCTACACCTTTTTTTGCGGTCAACATTCCCAGTAACCTAAAGTTACTAGATGTCTGATGGAAGGGTGGTCTTCAGTATGCCGGCGGTCGGGCTCCCGGCGACCAGCATACCGGCGCCGGGAGCCCGACAGCCAGCATACCGACACTTATTCTCCCTCGTGGGGGTCCACGACCCCCCTGGAGGGAGATTAAAATAGTGTGGCGCGCATAGCGCGCCACCGTGCCCGTAGCAGGCCAAGCGCAGCGAGCCCGCAAGGGGCTCATTTGCACTCGCCACACTGTCGGTAAGCCGGCGGCAAGCCTCCCGGCGTCGGTATGCTGGTTGCCGGGAGGCCGGCCGCCGGCAGTTCGTAGTGAACCCCTGATGGAACACTTAATGTTGCTGATGGTGAGCCAAAGCTGTGTCTTCAGATGCATGCAATGGATCTGAGTTGGGCCTCTCATTTTTTATGATGCCGCCTTCAGATGAAAATGTACATTTAGTTCCATCACAAAAATTGGGAACAATTACAACCTACTTGCTTTTAATTCTGCATCATCCATAAAGCCTTTCAAATATTCTACACACATTTTTCAAATATCTGAAAATGCATGTTTCATGTTTTACGTATGTTAAGCGGAAATTAGCTACATTAGAATGGATTGGTTTTATATTTTTCCACATTCATGCAACTTTTATTATGTGCATTGTGTTTTTATGTGTTCGTTTAACACCAAGGACTTGCTATAATTACATTCAAACTAAAATTACACAAATAATCAGTCACTGAACTAGATATACCTTTCCCCAGCATACTGTTTTTTACTTGGGACAAGATTCCGACCTTGTTAATCTGGATGCTTTCTTAGCAATTACCTTGAATAGAGGAAAACTTATACAGTTGTCTTATCCTGTGGACACTAATTCTTCTTGGAGTGAATGCCTACGTAGGTAGATATGTTCTAATGAAATGAGAGTATAAGTACTTCTGTTTAACTTGTGTTTCCTATATTTGATTATCCATGCTGAGAACTATTGGGAGAACTATAGAGGGTGATTCAGACCTGATCACACGCTAGCTTTTTTCACTGCGCTGCAATCAGGTCAGAACTGTGTATGCATATGTACCGCAATGTGCAGGCGCGTCGCTCGGGTACAAAGCAGATCGTTGCTGTGCGATGGGTTTTATGAAGAATCCATTCGCACAGCTGATTGCACGGAGATTGACATGAAGAGGGCGTTTGTGGTTGGCAACTGACCGTTTTCTGGGAGTGGTTGGAAAAACGCAGGCGTGTCCAAGCATTTGCAGGGCGGGTGTCTGATGTCGATTCCGGTCCCGGACAGGCTGAAGTGATCACACTGGCTGAGTAAGTCCTGGGCTACTCAGAAACTACAAAAGATCTTTTTGTACCGCTTGGCTGCACATGCGTTTGCAAACTTGCACAGCTAAAATACACTCCCCTGTAGGTGGCGACTATTTGATCGCAATGCTGCAAAAAATTGCTAGCGAGAAATCAGGTCTGAATTAGGCCCATAGAGAGGTATACTACTGTAGCATTGGTACAACTTCCAGCTTCAGAAGCTTATTTGCACCATTTACACTTCAATGTTCAAGCGCAGTATATATGTAATTTGATAATTTGCAAAATAAAATCATGCAATTATAATAGGAGTGAAGGGAATCATTAATCAGATCTTTGGGAATTATATTTGGCAACAAACTCATCAAGGGATGAAACTAGCATTAGTATTTTGTGCCTTAAATTAGCATTTGTTTTTATTATCTCATTAAACTAAAAAAGCATTACATTTTTTTAGATCTATTTTGGATAATGCCGCATATGCTTGAAATTTATTCACCACTCTTTCATTAATCTTTTCTGTTCTGTTGAGTAACATGTTTACATAAATATCCTCAAATTGCTTGCAGGAGGAATCTCATTTTCAGTTCTATCTCCCATTCTGAGTCACACATGCAATGTACAGGGTGTCAGCACTAATAGTGCTATCAAAAATGACAAAATGTTTTATGTATATAAATATAGAAAACTGAATCAACTACAAGGAGTGCAACAATAAAAGTATATTTTTAATAAATACACACATTCCAAATATCAAAATGAAATCAAATAAATAACAATCATATGAATTGGAAAATTGTATGGTATAAATAACACTTAGATTAGCGGCTTTAAAAATATCAACATATTGTAACCAACACATGTTGGTATGTAACTCCAAGGATGAGCAAAATTTAGGGCCTACCTAAGACCTGATTGCACAAAGTAGACGTGATTCCGCACCAGTATTCTGAAGGTTCCAAAAGATAATTTGTAATAATAATAATACTACAGTACCAGAATAACATGTAATATGCACGTATAATTCGTGTTGTAATTGTAGGGTCTGGTGGTGCACCCAGAGTCAGAAACAAACTAGGAAAAGAGGAAAATACAGAAACTCTTGTGTGGGTGCACTCTTTTTTTATGTATTTGTTAATATGAAGATATTAAAACATAACTTTTATTTTCTAATAATTCTAAGAAAAAATCCACACTTGTATAATCCACCACAATTAATTCATGACATTCTGTATTACTACATACAAATATGATTCAGCCCACCAGCATCTCTGAAGGATGCCATATCTGTTGATGTGGCTGATCAAACTGAACAGGTTGGGGTGTGTATAAGCCACAACCAATGTTAAAATCTTTAAGGAAAATTGGAAATGTTCTGGTTAGTCTATATTAGTAGACTTCAGGAGGGATGTAGACACTCTTACTCTACATCCTGTTCCTATCCAACCAGCACAAGCTCTGCTTGTATTAATAGGACCTCAAAGGGTCAATATACCGAAATGTTAAGAGGAGTATAGATCCTTATTGGTATTGGACCAATTCAATCTATGACATATCATGGAAGACGGTACTGAAAAGTAAGCAAAAGAGATGATTGAAGGAGAAAGTGGTGATCCTGCTGTTGGCTTAGAGTCGAGAAGGTCACGAATTACAACACCGGGTATTCTCTGGGGGTCACCCTCACAGATACTAACCCAGCCCACCACCGTTTTGCTTCCAAGATCGGACGAGATCGGGCTCTGTCAGTGGGGTATGGTAGTAATTTCTCGGGCCTGCTTATGGCCGACTCACCAATGAGAGTGCACCTAAAATGAGGGGGGGGAAGAAATATAAGTTGGGGGAGACAGGAAAAATGGGCGGATCTGCTGTCTATGTTAGGCACAGGATAAACCTGTGGATCATGGATGAGAGTCCGCAGATGTATAGAGAAGAAAGGGAGGAAAGGAACAAGGAGAGAGAGGGAAGAGAGAAGAGGAGACTTAATAAAGATGATGACAGATATCCTCTGGTATCAAATACAGGATTGTCAAAATTGTCAGCAACTAGGCATTCTGGCCTATGCCTAGTTGCTGACAATTTTGACAATCCTGTATTTGATACCAGAGGATATCTGTCAACATCTTTATTCAGTCTCCTCTTCTCTCTTCCCTCTCTCTCCTTGTTCCTTTCCTCCCTTTCTTCTCTATACATCTGCGGACTCTCATCCATGATCCACAGGTTTATCCTGTGCCTAACATAGACAGCAGATCCACCCATTTTTCCTGTCTCCCCCACCTTATATTTCTTTTCCCCCCCTAATTTTAGGTGCACTCTCATTGGTGAGTCGGCCATAAGCAGGTCCGAGAAATTACTACCATACCCCACTGACAGAGCCCTATCTCGTCCGATCTTGGAAGCAAAACGGTGGTTGGCTGGGTCAGTATCTGTGAGGGTGACCCCCAGAGAATACCCGGTGTTGTAATTCGTGACCTTCTCGACTCTAAGCCAACTGCAGGATCACCACTTTCTTCTTCAATCATCTCTTTTGCTTACTTTTCAGTACCGTCTTCCATGATATGTCATAGATTGAATTGGTCCAATACCAATAAGGATCTATACTCCTCTTAACATTTCGGTATATTGACCCTTTGAGGTCCTATTAATACAAGCAGAGCTTGTGCTGGTTGGATAGGAACAGGATGTAGAGTAAGAGTGTCTACATCCCTCCTGAAGTCTACTAATATAGACTAACCAGAACATTTCCAATTTTCCTTAAAGATTTTAACATTGGTTGTGGCTTATACACACCCCAACCTGTTCAGTTTGATCAGCCACATCAACAGATATGGCATCCTTCAGAGATGCTGGTGGGCTGAATCATATTTGTATGTAGTAATACAGAATGTCATGAATTAATTGTGGTGGATTATACAAGTGTGGATTTTTTCTTAGAATAATTAGAAAATAAAAGTTATGTTTTAATATCTTCATATTAACAAATACATAAAAAAAGAGTGCACCCACACAAGAGTCTTCTGTATTTTTCTCTTTTTCTAAGACCTGATTGCATCAGCAAAATTGTTCTCTAATGGGCAAAACCATGTGCACTGCAGGGGTGGGGGGCAGATATAACATGTGCAGAGAGTGTTAGATTTGGGTGGGTTATTTTGTTTCTATGCAGGATAAATACTGGCTGCTTTAGTTTTACACTGCAATTTAGATTTCAGTTTGAACACATCCCACCCAAATCTAACTCTCTCTGAACAGGTTACATCTGCCTCCCCTGCAGTGCACATGGTTTTGCCCATTAGAGAACAATGTTGCTGCTACGATCAGGTCTGAATTGGGCCATTAGTGCTCATTATCCCTCAAGATGGTGTATGGGGGAAAGTCTATAAGCAGCAGATGAAAACTGCTGTTGGTGCTTCAGGGTAACTTCTTCAGGATATAATGGGGACCAGGACTAAAAGGTGAAGAGGCAGTATCCTGCAGTATGTCCAGCAACCTGAGTATGACCAGTACCCGCTATATTTTTAAGCACAATCAATAAGGTTTTTCAATCGCTGGATAAACGACAATAGAAAATATTTCTTATCACCCAGTAATGATACATAGAATGCTTAGTGACATTGGTTACTGTAGGCAACACCAATATTTATTTCTGCGCTGATTTCAGAAAGGCCCCAGAATGATTTCTCATTGTCATTAGATTATTTGGCTTACTATTGTAGTTATAGAAATAATTTTGAATTTCACTGACTGTAAATTGCATGTTTTGAATCTCAAATATGCTCAGCTAGATAAATTATATATATTTTCAGTTCTGCACCCACGCAATCTATGCAGTGGTTATTGTAATGACCCTGAAAGAACTCGATAGGTATTTCTGCATGAGTAATACACAAGCAAGAGTAACAAGTGCAGCATGCTTATTTAAAACAAGATTGTATTATTGTCCCGGTATTTATATTATGTGTAACCGACAATCATTGTTTTACACGATAATAACAATCTGGTAATCACATACAGAATAGTGCATGAATCAGGCAATAATGGTTTACTGTGAATACAGGGCTATCCTTTGTTCTGTAGGAGTACATTGTAGAAAACACTGGTTTATAAGTGATGGGTATAATCTTATCCTCTGGTCAGGAAATAAACTCTCTGCATTGTTTCACATGGAAGAAATAAAATCATAATGCTCTTATCAGTAAGTTTCTAGTTGTAGTTATTCTTTTCCTGTATTGGCCCCTCTGTGCATAGAGCCCACTGTATGGTAAAGGTTTGATTTATTTGTCAGCAGTGGCAGCCATAGGTTATGGCTCCTTGTGACCCTCTGATATTATTTCTAATTCATGAGATTATTTTATTTTTTTATTGATGCATCACATACCAAGCATTAAACACAAGACTATACAGTGCACCAAGTTTTAGAACCAAACATTAAACATAAGACTGTACAGAACACCATGTGTTGAATCCTGATATTATTCACTTTCATGAAGATACAATTACTGTACCACTAATGTTTATGCTACTCATTTCAAGGGCTTTTTCATTTAAACATATAAGTTCTAGTTACTTATTGGTTGCTGTGGTTCCCTACAATTTATGTACTAAAAGGCACTGTTAATAATTAATTCCTTGTGACACAATTTATAATATTGTTATGTAACAAGTCACCTTACCTTATATTACCCTGATTTATATTATTTCCTTTTGACATTAAACAAATCAGCTTAAATTCAAAGATCATACAATTTAACAGAGTTAATCATACAGTTTGTCAATAAAGTTTTAGACAACCGTAGCAATGTACAAAGTATTATAAATTTAATCTGAAAAAAAATGTAAAATATACATTCAAACATGTATTCTTAAAATAAAGGCACAACGCATCCCATTTACCCTTTAAAAGTTAGCTGCATATGGTTGCAATTGTTGTTGGTATAGGAGTAATTTCCAGCTGTTAATAGTATAATTGCTGTACCAGACCTTGCTATGAAATCCAGGTTTCTTTAGTAATGGAATGTCCATGCAAGATTTGCTTGTCCATTCCAATGCACAGTTGAAGCCGCTGGTGCCTCCAATGGTATTGCCAGGTATTGGTATAGGTCCACAATAGGTTCACAGCCATTTTGTGGTTAGGGTAATGATGTCAGAAAGCCCACTAATGCATTTTTGTTGACTTATCCTTCAGCTTTATCAAAGCTGTAATGGGCTCTGTTAGGGAACGATTTATGCATCCTCCCGAATATGGCTCCTGATTAGCAGCTGTTCACCCTTGTTGTTACATATCATTAAATTCTCATTAAAAACATAAAAATATTTATATATACATACAGTCATATGTGTAGATAAATCAAATACTTGAAAACAATGATATGTCATTTTTCAAAATATCTTGGACTTTTTGGTCACATGGCCGCATATGTATGGGAGTATATAAATACCCGATCAAAATGGATCTCTTTACTTGAGTTACCTAGAAGTACTGTACCTTACTTGAGTTACCTAGACGTACTGTACCTTACTTGAGTTACCTAGACGTACTGTACCTTACTTGAGTTGCCTAGACGTACTGTACCTTACTTAAGTTACCTAGATGTACTGTACCTTACTTGAGTTGCCTAGACATACTGTACCTAACTTGAGTTACCTAGACGTATTTTACTTTCAACACTACTCTGTATTAAAGTTTACCATATTTTATTATGATTTTTAAAGCTCTTCGTTTACCTTATTCTTTTTACATCCATGTTTTGTTCCAATCATGTGGTGTAAACAATACCATGTGGTTGTCTTAAAATGAGGTCTGAAATGCATGGGTTCCTTTGTTTGTTTTTTCCACCCATGTGACAGTCCTCAGTCGTTACTGTGTGGAGAGCCTTCCCTTGATAAGTAATAAAAAAAAATTATATTCCTATTATTTCCTCTAATTATCTATTAAACTTTGATTTGACTGTGCACTACACAGAACCTGAATCTATCTAGTCTGATATCATGATATGGGCTCTTCTATGTAGTTACAATACAGTATATCAGTCTTTATGAAGTACATACAAAAAAAACAATCTTGCTATTCAATATATTACACACATTTTCAATGGCTATGAAGCCCATCTTAGACTAGATACATACAAATGATTATCACAGACATTTGATGTCAAACCTATCTATGCCCCATAAATTGTACCGCTTAAAATAACAACTAAAGAAACAGAAAAAAAAGGGAGAGACATAGCAGTCTGTTTTTTTCAAACATGATTGTGCAGGTGTAACCAGATTCTTCATAACATGGAGTTTAATGCTAATGTTTCATTTAGTTCATGCAGATACAATGAGTTCATTTTAAAAATACACATAGTTTCTTGGTAGAAAACTTTTTTAAACTGGTCATCACTGGTCATCACTGGAATACATTCAATTCCTACATTTTTTTTATGAATTGGGATCTCCATTATGAAGTGCTCTCAAGATTCGTTAATTATGTTACATCTATATTCCATCAGCCTCAATTTCAGTTTTCTTGTGTTCCTACTTACAGTATATACGTTCAAATTACAACTACACTTCTAAATGCATAGACTCTTATAATCACAGTTGATGACTTTTTATCATATAATCTTTTTCTTATCAATCCAATGGAATTGTTTTAGTTTTATTCAATACACATTGACATATAGTGCTTCTGTTTTACCACACTTACAAAAGCCTAAGGGTTTTGATGTGGACCAATTATTGGTTTGTTTCTTGTAGTCCGTTTCTATTTGTTTTATTGGTTTCAGAAAACTTGGTGCTAATAATGTTTCTAAGGACCTATTTTTCCTAAAAAAATAGGCATGGAGAATATTCTCGGCTGCTGAAGAAGGCAGACGTGCAGCTCTGGAGCTCCTGCTCACTAAGTTCCAAAGAGCACTCTATATGGCCCCTGTTATCATCCCCTCCTACCCTATATATACCCCCACTGCCCTCCGGCTGGCTTAGGTTGCACTGGGGGGGGGGGGTGCTGCGGAATCGGGCAGTGACTTTAAGCACTCCTGCGGGTTGCGGCCCTCTCCCCAGTCTGAAGCCAGGGCCTAGGGTAGACACTGGACTTGGCTTCGACTCCCGGAGCCGAGCCGGACTGGCCACGGCACCTCGGACTGCCCTACAACGCCCCCGGGACCCTGTGGTGCATCTCCTGCACTCCTACCTCCACTTAACTGCCTGCGGAGATGATCAGGACCGGAGACGCCAGCATCCAGAGCTCCGTGTGACTGAAACCAGCGGGAGTGCGGCCGCCATCTTGCGAGCTCCCGTCTCACAGCGGTTTCCTCTGGAGCCTGGAGCGGACAGAGCAGAGTGCCTGTTCACGGCTCCCTGCGCCTGGCTCGTTGCCACATCCGACTGATGGGGCGCCCGCAGCGGGTCTTCAGGGAGGCAGCGCGGAAGTGGGCTGTTGATCCCAGAGCTAAGGGGATCACGCTGTACCGCACTGCATTGCCGCACAACACCACGGCCCACTGACATCCCTGCAACTCTCCCTCCTCTCACAGAACACATATCACATTCTATGTGGCCCACCCTGTCCCCAGTAACCACAATACTGATACCCCAGGGCGGTCTATATTTTGTGGCCCCCCTTCCCGGGGTGAAGGTGATTACTCCGGCCCCCCCATTCTGTACCTCAGCCCGGTTTATCACAAAAGGGGCGCAAAAGTAAAGAAGAACCCTACCCACCTACTTGCTATATTCCTACCGCACCGGCATACGGACGGGACACGAACTGTCACTGCTCGTGGCCCCCCACCGCTGCTACAGATCACTGGCGGGTCCGTGGTGGCCCCTGTTGGTGACTCCCTGCGCCCACCTTATACGTACCTTATACTCCTTGGTCGCCCGTGCCCCAGGTCACCGAGACATCTCACTCCATCTCACCGTGATTCTCTACTAATGGCCGCCCGTGCTCTAGGAAGCGCTCCGGGGCGCTCCCGATGCCTGCCCTAGACTAGCCTATCCTGCAGTCACCTAGCGCTAGGGAGTCAGCTACCCTCCTAACCGAGGCCTCTCTCAAGATTATCTTCCGGATACATCTGAGATTTCCTAAGCGGAGCTGATTTTCTCGATATCTGCTTCCTTGCCTTTCCCGCTCTATTATGTCGCAAAAAAACCGCAAATCAAATGCTGCAAATAAACCCAGCATCCTCCGTGCATGGGAGAAAGCGGGATCTACTTCTCGTAACTCTTCAACTGCTGATCGAATGTCTGATTCGGAGGATGCACCATTGCCAAGAGCTCACCTTACCACCCAGGACGTCGTCTCTATTGTCACCAAAACTATTCAAACCGAAATGAGGTCAGCGCTCGCAGAATTTAGAAAATATCTGACTGACTTGGGCACGCGTACTGATTCGTTGGAACGCAAGATGGATGAGGTATGCCAATACCAGACCGTGCTTGAACAGGAGTTAACTGACCTCCGCACTGATGTCGACGTGCATGAGGATCACCTAGAGGATTTGGACAACCGGAACAGGAGAAATAATATCAGGATCCGCAATATCCCTGAGAGTGTCACATTGGAATCCCTCCCAGGTTTTCTAGAAGGCCTATTTCTGAATTTGGTCCCCGATACTCCGAAAGACCTGCTCCTTCTAGATAGAGCGCATAGAGCACTCCGTCCTCGGCCTCCCCCGTCTCAACCACCCCGAGATGTCATCCTCCGATTCCACTATTATAAGACAAAGGAAAAGCTCATGTCGGCCGCGCAGGAACTCCAAACCGTAGATTACTCTGGCACTCAACTTCAAATATATCAAGACTTAGCTCCCTCTACGCTTAGAAAACGTCGAGACCTTGCTGTAATTACCAGAGTCCTCCGTTCTAATTTATTAAGTATAAATGGGGATTCCCTTTTCAGCTCCAAGTTACCAAAGATGGGTCCCATCACTCAATTAAAACCCCTGCTCAAGGCTACGACCTTCTCAAGACTCTTGGATTTCTCGATACTCTACCTAGCGAGCTTAGGAATCAGCTCACTCCCACGTCTCTGGTGAGGCCTATAGCACCGACTCCTGAGTGGTCTACTGAATAAGAGAGCTCTCTGATGACTACAGATACGTAACTCTGTTCTCCTGATTACTGTACAATTTCTCTCCCCCCCCCCCGTGTTTTTTTTCTCCTTCTCTCTCCTCCCCCACCCCCCCTACATTCTACACGCACTGCTCGAGTTGTTTTACAAACTGTTTGATTTATGGGACTTTTGGGTGCTAGTCCGGCCTGGACCCATTTGGACAATGTTTACTGTGCCTTGACTTGGTAAGGCTAATATTGTACTTAATAGAATGGGGCCGCTTCAGGCTTTAGATACGATATTGTTGCTACTCCTAACTCGCTTCCCGCTGTAATATACTACAGTCATTCTCTAACTGTCATTGACATTGTTTGCTCTCCCAAATATGTAATTTTTTTTCTCTCTTCCCGTATCTAGTTGCTATCACTGTAGTCATTTAGATGTATATTTGACTAGTTATGTCAGGATGTCAAATTTCTCTTTTTATGTCTTGGCCTATTTATGTCTTTGCCCTTGCGCTTGACCGCAGGATATTTTTTGTTCTTGTTATACACGTTCTGATTTTTACTTACTGTTTTCTTATATTGTCGCTACCCCCCTCACCGAAGGGGCTACCTGATTGGCACTACCCCTTCCTTTTTTAGGCCCTACCCGCTTTTAGGAATGGGCCTGTCCTTTGAGTTCCTTCTTGCTCTTATTCTCTTCTATCCCTTTCTGTCCTGTCGCTTCTTCTATGATTGGCCACACCACTGGTTGTTCACTGTACTGCATTCTAGTGACTATTACCCTCCATGACCTTGAAATTGCTATCCATTAATGTCAATGGTCTTAACTCCCCAACTAAGTTTTCCATTGCGTTCCATTTTTTTGCTCGGCACAAGTCGGATATAGTATTTCTACAAGAAACTCATTTTAAAGACCCCCACCCTTCCTTAAACAGTAAAAAGTACCCTCACACCTTTCACTCTACTATGTCAGCCAAGCGCAGAGGTACTGCTATAATGATCCACCGAGATCTCCCCATGGTCGTTCGTGATTCTATTCACAACGACAATGGTAGATTTGTAATCCTCTCATGTACCCTCAATCAACACCCTATCACCTTGGCGTCTGTATATGCCCCAAACATGCAGCAGGGTTCTTTCTTTGGGACCTTCTGTGCCCAGCTCTCTAAATTCTCGAATTCCCAAATTATAATTGCTGGGGATTGTAATATTACCCTTGACCCTTACTTTGATAGGTCTCACCCGGGCACGGGGACGTCTTCTCATACGAGGTTGTCTAAGCTTTTGCGGAACTGCATCTCCTCTCACAACTTATACGATAGCTGGAGGACTTTGTATCCTTCTGTCCGAGGCTACACACATTATTCATCCCCATACGACCTCTACACCCGCATCGACTACATTTTTGTTGACCGCAACTCCTCAGAGCCTCTGCGGGGCACAAATAATCCCCACTACTTGGTCAGACGACTATGCCCTTATATTGGATATTGCTATCCCCCATACACTATCGTCCCCTCAGACATGGCGCTTGAATGAGTCTCTTCTCCTTAAACCCTCTAACATTGTTGAAATTAACGCCATGATTCGCACCTACCTGTTAGGCGCCGGGGTCCGCTCGTCTGCGCAGCCCGGCGCCTAGCAACTAGGGACACCGTGCGCGTACAGCCGCCGGCTCCCTAGCAACGCTAGACGCCGGGCGCGCTGAGCCGCACGGACCCTAGCAACGGGGACGCCACTGGCGGACCGCATTCCCCGTTGCTGAGTCCTTTTGGAATTAATAAGTGCACCTGTTCTCTGGCCGTGCAGCAAGGCAGCTGCACGGCATTGATTCTAATCAGCTCTGTCAGCAGCTGATTGGAGGACTCCTCATTAAATACACTCTCAGGGCTTCTCACAGACGCCGGTAATGGCTTCTTGCATGCTGTCTTGTTTGCTGAGAGTCTGTTTCCAGTCCTGCTGCATCCGGTCATTCCAGTCCTCTGAAGTCCTGTACTTGGGAGTTATCATCTCGTCCCTGGAGTCCTGACTGATCACCGTTTAACATCCAGTGGTGTTCGTGAGTCGCGGCTCTTCCGTGTGTAGCGGCTCGGCCGCTTTACCCTTTATAATTTGTGTTTGGAGCATTTTGCGGAGGGTTCCGCTTTCACAGGTCCACTCTGGTATTCGGCGGTGCCGGGTAGGAGTATTGGACAAGTGGATTTTGGTTGTCCTTTTCCCTGGCCGTTTTTCCGCACATACTTTAGGTTTTTTAGTTAGCTCGTAGCCCCTGGCCTGTTTGTTAGATAGAGGGCCTCTTGTTATCATCCTGCCTCGGATTTCCCTTTGTCTCTCATTAAGACCGGGGGGCATCGGAGTTGGGCAGACATAATCCGCCCTTCAAACGCGGCTGCCAAGGGCTCAAGAAACCATAGTCTCGCAAGGGATTTCTGACAGCACGGGTGAGACAACAGAGTTAGGGTGCCAGGGGCTATTATTCTTTCCTGCTCCCGTCCCCAGCATTCCATTCCAGTGCTCCGGTCCTTGTCATAAGATCTCCTCTGACCAGGAGTGCTGGAATCATAACACTACCTTACTGATAATAACTCTCCTGATATTTCCCCTGCGGTGTTATGGGAGGCTCACAAGGTCACGTTACGTGGCCTCCTCATTAATCTTGCTTCGACTCACAAAAAGATAGAAGCTAAACGTATCCTTGATTTGGAAACAGAGTTAACTTCTCTAACCCTTCTCCACCAACGCTTCCCGAAAAAACGACTTTATACTAAGATCCTTTTACTTAAGGGGCAACTGTCGCAAATCCTCACTAAAAACACGGTTAACTCACTTTTATGGATCCGCAAGAAATGTTATGAAAAATCGGATAGAGCGGACACTATGTTGGCTCGCCGTCTCCGGGCATAAAGGACGCAAAATTGCATACTTGCCTTGAAATGCTCTGACGGATCCGTGACTTGTGACCCCCCTAAGTTATGGCCTCACAATTTCACGATTATTATGAATCACTCTACAATTTACCCTCACCTGCTAATACTGTTCCTCTCCACATCCCCAACATCCAACATTACCTCACCACCTGTCGCTTACCGAAACTTTCCGCTTCAGACCTAGACACACTTAATGCCCCTATTTCCAATGAGGAAATTTTGATCACGATAGCTCAGCTACACCGCTCGTCCGCCCCAGGTCCCGATGGCTATGCTGCCATCTATTACAAAAAATTTGCGCAATCTCTTCTTCCCATGCTTCACTCATTATTTAACTCTTTACTGGAGCTGGGCTCACTGGACACAGCCACCACCAGGGCCAACATTATCGTTATACCCAAGTCTGAACACGACCCGCCTGAAATTAAAAACTATAGACCCATTTCACTGTTAAATACAGACCTCAAGTTGTTCGCTAAAATTCTGGCGAACAGGTTGGCCCCATTCCTGCCAGTTTTAGTGCATCCGGATCGAGTCGGTTTTATTCCTAACCGGAAAGCAGTGGACAACACTCGCTGACTTATCAATCTTATCCATCTCTCTCAATGGGAGTCCCTTCCGACCCTGGTGGTGGCTCTGGATGCAGAAAAATCCTTTGATAGAGTAGCATGGCCCTTTATTCTACAAACCCTGAGAAATATAGGCCTGCACGGAGCTTTTTATAATGCCGTTACTTCACTTTATCACAACCCCCCTGCCTCCATTCTCGTCAACGGTCTTTCCTCCCCATCTCTTTCTATTAGAAATGGCACCCGACAGGGCTGCCCACTCTCCCCATTGCTATTTGCTCTGGTGATGGAGCCTTTGGCGGCCAAAATCAGACTGAACGCTAACATCTCAGGCATTGCAGTAGGGAATCATGAATTCAAGATAGCGCTGTATGCTGACGATGTCATCTTAACTTTAACTGACCCACTCATATCTCTACAACATCTGTTTGAGGAGATTCAAACTTATAGTCGTCTGTCTAATTACAAACTCAATGCTGATAAAACAGAGATCTTGGAAATACACGTGTCTTCCCGGGATCTACGCCTCCTACAGTCTTCTTACCCGTTTAAGTGGCAACACACTAAGCTTAAATATCTAGGTATTGTTAGGGTCTCCTGCCCTGTGCTGCCACGTCGTCATGGCAACCGGGAGACAAGTGCTAGTGGAGTAACCTGAGCGCAGCTGATACTCCGGTTCGGGTCTTTTGCTGTGCAGTGGTTATAGGCTCTGTGCACGGCAGGGGATCCGGTGCTGGTTTTTGTGCTCACAGTCTGTGAGGTCTGAGTGGGGCGTGGACAGCACCTGCTTTATAAGGCCTCTTTTCAGGGTAAGCAGATGCTGCTGAATCTTTGTTGGTTAGTCAGTTCATGAAAGTTAGCCAGTACTGTGTAGCTTTGTATTTGTTTGTTGCTTACTGCAAATAGGCCTGGGAATTTGGTATTACACTCTGCCAATCCAGACCTAGCAGTAAGACTGGAGTCAGTCGTTTAGCTTGCTGGGGTTCTGTTACTACTCTGTGAACTTAGCAAGTTTGCGGCTGTATTCTAAGACTTGCCTGTCTAATCCTGTCTCACTGTGCTAGGTGTCAGGGGTCAGTTTAGTGGCAGTAAGCTAAAACCTGTGCACTGCAAGTGAGAATTAGGATTGTGGAGATTCTCCTTGTGTCTATCATTCCATCTCTGACCAAGGAGTTTACTGCCACACCCGTTGGTAACCCTTTAGGGTTTTGCTGTTGCCCTTAGCAACAGCATTTCGGGTTCTCTACGTATTAAAACACAACATCTTGCTTTTTCCATCTTAGCAGTTCTAATACAAGGGAGATACCCAGTTCCTTAGCCTCTGGGCTTCTCTGTTCACTTTGTGTGTATTTTGTTACCCTATCACCTTCTGTGTACGTTATGTCATATCCCCCAGTTTGTCTGTGAGTCCATCTGTTTTGCATAACAGTTCAAACACCAGTACATTCCTGCAGACACTGAAGTGCATAACAGTTCTGACACCAGTACTTTCCTGCTGGCACTGGTGTGCATAACATATTCAGCAGCCAAATACTCCTGTTGAAATTTTGTGGGAATATGGAGCATACCCCTCAAAATACGTTGCAACAGGTGGTGGATCAGGTGCAGGTCCTGACTCGACAATTTAATGATTTGTCCATTAAAATGCACACCTCCCAGGCTGCTGGCGGAGCTCCCGCAGCAGCAGCACCTGCAGGGGTTAAGGAGCCGAAAGTAAATCTCCCGGATCGTTTTTCTGGAGATCGCTCGCAGTTCTTTTGTTTCAAGGAGAGCTGCAAGCTATACTTCCGGCTTAGGCCTCAGTCTTCTGGGTCGGAGATTCAGCGGGTGGGCATAGTGATTTCCTTGCTACAAGGAGACCCACAGGTCTGGGCATATGGGTTGCAGCCTGACTGTCCGTCGCTTAAAAGTGTTGATGCTTTTTTTACGGCACTGGGCATGTTGTATGATGACCCTGACAAGACAGCCTCAGCCGAGGCTCAGATTTCGATCCTTAAGCAAGGGCGAAGGCCAGTTGAGGTTTACTGTACGGAGTTTCGGAGGTTGGCCCATGATACCCAGTGGAATGACCCAGCCCTGAGACACCAGTACCGAAGAGGTCTTTCTAACCAGATAAAGGACCAACTGGTACAATATCCCTTGCCTGATAGCTTGGATCAGCTCATGCAGTTATCCATCCGGGTGGATAGACGGCTGAGAGATTTCCTTCCTTCCCAAGGGAACCTCAGACTCTGAGGAATTTTCTGAGGAGCCTATGCAGATTGGGGCTACCCGCCTCTCCTCGCGTGAGAAGACGCGGAGGAGACAGCAGGGGTTGTGTTTGTACTGTGGGAATAAAGGTCATGTGGTAGTATCATGCCCAGAAAAGCCGGAAAACTTCAGGGCCTGAGGGTGATGGGAAATATCCTGTCAGGCCAGAAGTCAGAATTTCCCAAGAAGACTTTTATCATTCCGGTGACCTTGAAGATCCTCGGTCAAACTGTCAAGACTGAGGCCTTTGTGGACAGTGGGGCCGACGGGGTTTTTATGGACCGCCAATTCGCCCTGAAGCACTCTGTTCCCTTAGTACCCTTGGCATCGGAAATTGAGATTTGTGGGTTAAACGGGGAACCATTATCCCAAGGTAAAATTACCTCTTGCACTAGCCAGATTTCTTTGTTTATTGGAGCCACACACTCTGAAAAATTGTCCTTTTATGTGACTGTCTGTACTTTTGCCCCATTGGTGTTGGGGTTACCCTGGTTAAGGGCCCACAATCCTCAATTTGACTGGGTCTCTGGGGAGATTCTTAGTTGGGGTACTGATTGTTTCAGGAGTTGCTTGAGCCTTCCAGTCAGGCTCTCGCAGCTAAGTTTGCCAGGATTGCCAGGGTGTTATGCAGATTTTGCGGACGTGTTCTCCAAAAAAGTTGCAGAGGTACTACCTCCCCATCGCCCCTATGACTGTGCCATTGATTTGTTGCCAAATGCTAAGCTTCCCAAGAGCAGGTTGTACTCCCTGTCACGTCCTGAGACTCAGGCTATGGCAGAGTACATTCAGGAGAACTTGGCTAAGGGATTTATCAGACCTTCACAGTCTCCAGTTGGGTCGGGGTTCTTCTTCGTGGGTAAAAAGGACGGTTCGTTGCGACCCTGCATCGACTTCAGGGAATTGAACCGTATCACGATTAAAAACTCATACCCACTGCCTCTCATTTCGGTCTTGTTTGACCAGCTTCGTACTGCCACCATTTTTTCTAAGATTGACCTACGCGGTGCGTACAATCTAATCCGAATAAGAGAGGGGGATGAATGGAAGACTGCCTTTAATACCCACTCAGGGTATTATGAATATTTGGTGATGCCTTTTGGGCTCTGTAATGCCCCGGCAGTCTTCCAGGATTTCATGAATGATGTGCTCAGGGAATATTTGGATAGATTCTTAGTTGTATACTTAGATGACATCCTAATCTTCTCCCATTCCCTGGAGGAACATCGGAAGCATGTACGCTTAGTCCTCCAGAAACTCAGAGACCACCGGCTTGGGGCGAAGCTGGAGAAGTGCGAATTTGAAGTTCAGCAAATCGCATTTCTAGGATATATTATCTCCCCAGAAGGTTTCCAAATGGAGGGTTCCAAGGTACAGGCAGTCCTGGATTGGGTGCAGCCCACTAGTTTGAAGGCGCTTCAGCGTTTCCTGGGCTTTGCGAATTTTTATAGACGATTTATCGCTGGATTTTCGTCTATAGTGGCGCCCTTGGTGGCACTCACTAAGAAAGGGGCGGATGTTGCTCACTGGTCTTGTGAGGCTAAAGCGGCTTTTGCCCGTCTCAAAAGGGCATTTGTTTCGGCCAAGGTGCTGCGACACCCAGATCCAGAGCGTCCTTTTGTGGTGGAGGTGGATGCCTCTGAGATGGGTATTGGGGCAGTGCTTTCTCAGATGGGAGTGTCTGATAATCGCCTTCATCCCTGTGCTTACTTTTCCCGTAAATTTTCGCCTGCCGAGATGAATTATGACGTGGGTAACCGGGAATTGTTGGCTATTAAGGATGCACTCGAGGAGTGGAGACACTGGCTTGAGGGGGCTAAGTTTGTGGTCTCAATTCTCACTGACCATAAGAATCTGGCATATTTAGAGTCAGCGAAGCGTCTCAATGCCAGGCAGGCACGATGGGCTTTGTTTTTTGCTCGCTTTAATTTTTTGATAACATATCGCCCTGGGTCAAAAAACATCAAGGCTGATGCGCTCTCGCGGAGTTTTGCTCCAATCCAGGAGACCACCGAGGAGCTGTTGCCCATTGTTTCCCCATCATGTATTAAAGTGGGCATTACCCAGGACCTCTTATCATTAGTCCTTAGAGCACAGGAGCAGGCTCCTCCAGACCTTCCGGTAGGTCTTTTGTTTGTGCCTCCTAGGTTAAGACAGCGAGTGTTCCTGGAATTCCATGCCAAGAAGTCGGCAGGTCACCCGGGTATTGCCAGAACTCGGGAGTTGCTATCTAGGGCGGTGTGGTGGCCCTCGGTGGCCAAGGATGTGGATCAGTGGGTTCGGGCATGTGACATCTGTGCCCGAAATAAGACTCCTAGAGGGGTTCCTGTTGGCCCATTACATCCACTCTCTATCCCATCTAAGCCATGGACCCACATTTCAATGGATTTTGTGGTGGACTTGCCCAAATCCTCGGGGATGACAGCCATCTGGGTTGTCGTTGACAGGTTTTCGAAGATGGCGCACTTCGTTCCACTGGTTGGGCTGCCATCAGCCAGACGCCTGTCTGAATTATTTATGCTGCATGTTGTGCGTCTCCACGGGTTGCCACTTGATGTGGTCTCTGACCGCGGATCCCAGTTTGTGGCCAAATTCTAGAGGGCATTTTGTTCCGATCTCCAGATTTCTGTCAGCTTGTCGTCAGGCTACCATCCGCAGTCTAATGGGCAGACTGATAGGGTGAACCAGTCCTTGGAGCAGTTCCTCAGGTGTTATGTCTCCAAGTGTCAGACTGACTGGGTTGCTCATCTGTCCATGGCGGAGTTTGCCTATAACAACGCGGCTCACTCTGCTACAGGGATCTCTCCCTTCCTTTGTGTGTATGGGCATCATCCTAAGGCCAATTCTTTTGACCCCCTGGACTCCACGCCTGGTGGTTCCTCTGTGGTTTCGGTCCTTAGAGGTATTTGGCGGAAAGTGAAGAAAGCCCTTGTGTCTGTGTCATTAGTGACCAAAAGGGTTTTTGATAAGCGGAAAAGACCGTGCAGCTTCAAATTAGGAGACTTCGTCTGGTTGTCTACCAAGAATTTGAAGTTGAGACAGCCATCTCATAAGTTAGGGCCCCGGTTCATCGGCCCTTATAAGATCACCAGGGTTATCAATCCGGTGGCATTTCAGTTAGATCTGCCCCGTTCTTTGGGTATCAATAAAACATTTCATTGTTCCCTTTTAAAACGGGCGATTAGTAATCCTTCTTCCAGTGGAAGACCTTCCCCTCTTCTGATACGTGGCCAGAGGGAGTTTGTTGTTGAAAGGATTCTTGACTCCAAGGTGGTTCGGGGTCGGCTGTCATTTTTGGTGCACTGGAAGGGGTATGGCCCGGAGGAGCGGTCGTGGGTGCGCAGTTGTGATCTTCATGCCCCCAGACTGATACGCTCTTTCTTCTCGCAGTTCCCCGATAAACCCGGTGGTAGGGGTTCTTTGACCCCTCGTCAGAGGGGGGGTACTGTTAGGGTCTCCTGCCCTGTGCTGCCACGTCGTCATGGCAACCGGGAGACAAGTGCTAGTGGAGTAACCTGAGCGCAGCTGATACTCCGGTTCGGGTCTTTTGCTGTGCAGTGGTTATAGGCTCTGTGCACGGCAGGGGATCCGGTGCTGGTTTTTGTGCTCACAGTCTGTGAGGTCTGAGTGGGGCGTGGACAGCACCTGCTTTATAAGGCCTCTTTTCAGGGTAAGCAGATGCTGCTGAATCTTTGTTGGTTAGTCAGTTCATGAAAGTTAGCCAGTACTGTGTAGCTTTGTATTTGTTTGTTGCTTACTGCAAATAGGCCTGGGAATTTGGTATTACACTCTGCCAATCCAGACCTAGCAGTAAGACTGGAGTCAGTCGTTTAGCTTGCTGGGGTTCTGTTACTACTCTGTGAACTTAGCAAGTTTGCGGCTGTATTCTAAGACTTGCCTGTCTAATCCTGTCTCACTTTGCTAGGTGTCAGGGGTCAGTTTAGTGGCAGTAAGCTAAAACCTGTGCACTGCAAGTGAGAATTAGGATTGTGGAGATTCTCCTTGTGTCTATCATTCCATCTCTGACCAAGGAGTTTACTGCCACACCCGTTGGTAACCCTTTAGGGTTTTGCTGTTGCCCTTAGCAACAGCATTTCGGGTTCTCTACGTATTAAAACACAACATCTTGCTTTTTCCATCTTAGCAGTTCTAATACAAGGGAGATACCCAGTTCCTTAGCCTCTGGGCTTCTCTGTTCACTTTGTGTGTATTTTGTTACCCTATCACCTTCTGTGTACGTTATGTCATATCCCCCAGTTTGTCTGTGAGTCCATCTGTTTTGCATAACAGTTCAAACACCAGTACATTCCTGCAGACACTGGAGTGCATAACAGTTCTGACACCAGTACTTTCCTGCTGGCACTGGTGAGCATAACAGGTATCTATTTAACTAAGTCTCACGCATCACTATACACTGCCAATTTCCCACGTCTATTCGCGTCTATACGCACTGATCTAGTTGGATGGAACAAATTCTATATCTCTTGGTTTGGGCGCATAGCTGCTATCAAAATGAACGTACTCCCGTGACTACTATATCTTTGGCAGACCCTTCTAATCCACATACCGACTAAAATATTGAAGAATCTTCAAAGGGATCGGTCTGTCTTCATTTGGGCCGGAAAGAAGCCCAGAGTCAAAATACGATTACTCCAACAACATCATACCTCAGGGGGCCTTGGAATGCTGGACTTGATTAGTTATTACCGTGCTACACACTTAGCCTCCTGTGTTCTCTGGCACTCGCCTCCTGAACAGAGATTGTGGACGCTTTGGAAGCTCATGCAGTAAATATGTATTCATCTTCAACCCTATTATGGTGCATGCCTCGCTCCCGCCCGGCCTCGTCTTTCTTATTGCCGGCAATGCGCTTTACATTGTTGGTCTGGGATCATTGCACCCGCTTTTATCGACTTTGATCCTATAATCCGCTTCTGACTCCTCTTTGGGACAATATTGAGTTCCCTCCAGGTACTAACCACCTTGCTTTTAAACATTGGACTTCACACAACGTCCTTTTCTTGCTAGATCTGGCCCCTCTTTCTTCATTTCCCTCGTTTACGGACCTACAATCACGCTTCTCTCTTCCCCACTCGACTCTATCAATTTCTGCAAATTCGCCACTTTTATACTACTCTTTGCAAAACTGCTCATCCTACGGCCAAAACTGCATTTGAATCTCTATGTTGTGGTCAACGCTCTACAAAAGGTTTGTTATCCGCCATTTACCAAATCTTACTTTCACACAATACCCCCGCGAAAGAGGCTCATGAATTAGCATTGGAACGAGATATAGGGGAAACATTAACTGTCGAGGAGTGGGCTGACATCAGACAGGAAATTGCTAAGAGCTCCTTGTCAGTGTGTATCAAGGAAAATTCTTATAAGATCTATTACCGATGGTACTTAGTACCGTCTAGGCTTCAGGCTATTTACCCTTCCTGCTCTGATAGATGATGGAGACTTTGTGGGCAGAGGGGAACCATGCTGCATGTTTGGTGGTCCTGTGGGATCGCCCGCCGCTACTGGCGCCAGATTCATAAGCTAATTTTAGAAATCACTGGTGTGGTTATTCCCGACTCACCCTTTTACTCTCTGCTTTTGCGACCTGTCCCGCATACTTCGAGCCATCTACTAAGACTAATTAAGCACATTTTAAATACGGCCAAATGCTAAATTGCAACAAATTGGAAATCCACTTCTCCTCCTACTCTTCCCACCAGTATTAATGCTATATGGACCACATACAAACTGGAATGCATTACTGCTGCCCTTCATGACACATCAGGCACTTTTATACGCACTTGGAAGCCATAGACAATGCACTTTAATGCTGAACCGCCATTGACAACCATCTGATCCACTATCTATATATGTGACAGAACTCGATAATGTGACCAACCTTGTCTGGCCGACACTCTCGCCCCCCCTCTCCCCCCCTTTTTTCTTTTTTCTTGTTCTTGCTTCTTCTTCTCTCTTTCCTCGTTTTGTTCTTTCTATAACTGTATTGATGTTTCAATTATTCTTTTTTGATAAATGATGAATAGGATCACCATGGGTCGTGCTGTTACTATGTCTTACTGTTGCCTCATATTTACGCACCTTCTGTATTGATCCATTTGTATTGTTTAATGTTTATACATTTGTTTTTCTTATTACAAAAACCAATAAAACTTATTTTCACCAAAAAAAAAATAGGCATGGATACAGAGGAAGGTGAGTACTCAAAATGTTAACTTTTTTAAGGATATTATAATTTTTTTGGTACAAGCTTTTTAAATTATCAGAAACAGACTGTTGAAAATAGGACGTACAGTATCCACATAATCTGGTCCGTATGTGCATTTATTTTAAGAGCACATGTTTGTATGTATATTTTACATTTCTACAGATTACATTTATAATACTTTGTATTTACATTGATTACCACTAATTTTGTATGGTTGACTGGTTTTATTGGCGAGGGATCTACTCCATTAGTTTGACAACTGATCTTTAGAAGCACAGCCCAGAGAGTTTATATAACTACCTTGTTAATACATTCATAGGGCGATATTCAATTGTTTGAAAAGTCAGTTGGGTGTCTGTTTTTTCCTATCTAACAGACAGGCAAAAACAGACACCCAACTGACTTTTCAAACATTTGAATTCCCCCCATTGAGTCTGTTGAAATATGGCCTGGAATGGAAGCCTCCCAATCTGCTTTTCCAATATGGAGCAGACAATGGCTAAAGCAAACCCTCTTTGTTGAACTACTAATAGCTGTACTCACTAACATACTCAGGGGTTCAGCTAAGGGAGTTCAGACAGGGCATGATCCCTTGGTAACAGAGTGAGTGGGGCAATAGTGGGGGAGTGGGAGTTGCAGCTGTGATTAGTGAAGGGAAGGTAGGCCAACACACAGTTACCCTCTTCCACTGTGATGTTTTCTGAATTAGATTGCAGTCACTGCAATGCTGTATGAACTGTATGGTGGTCAATGTGATGCTCTCTGCATCATATGGTGGTCATATAGGTTGATGATGACTACTATCTACTGGCAAAGGAGTGGGGTGCGCTGGGCTGAACTATTGCCCATGTGACAGAAAGTCTAGCTTTACCTCTGAATATAAGCATAAACTTCAGCTCCCCTCCTAACACCAGGAGGCTGGCACACAGCTCCCTTGCTCTGAGTAATTCTACAGATATGGTTTAATATAATACTTATTGTTATTGTATACTAATTAAAACTAGTGTGCAATGATAAATAAAGATTTTAAAGCAGACTTGAGCTATCTCCTGTGAGAAAAATAGGAAGATGCTTGAAAAACTCTGCACCATACAGTATGTATATATTTTCCAATGTTTCTTTTTTTCCCCTGCTTCCTTTTCCATCGCTTTATATTTTATTTCTTTTCATATTCACTCTCTATCCAACCAATTGTTTTTTCCATTGTCTGTTACACATCCAAGGCTTATATTACATGTTGTTTTGTAGCTTAACATTTCCCAAATCCCATCCTTCCCAGTAGTACTGTGTGTTACACTTCCAAACTCAAAATGTTTTATAATATGAATATTTCAATAGCAATTGCATGAATTCATTTTTAGGTTTCCTCTTGTACTGTAATCACCAGAATGCTAACATTAAATTTAAGAAAAATGTCACATAAAATTAAAAATAGAAAAAGATATTTCCTACTTCATTTACATTTTTTTTAAAGCCAATTTTTATTATATGCCCTTTTTATGGGTTTTTGTTTTGCTCCAAGGACTTAAACTATCATTACATTTAAAAAAAAAAAATCTTAACAAAATCAGTCACTGAACTAGAAAGCTAGGAAACATTGCATTACTATGTAATGGTAAAATTAACTAAATAGTCCTTTGCCCAGCATACTGTTTTTACCTGGGTCAAGATTCAACAAGACATTATTACTCTTACCACTTTCTTGGTAACTGCCTTAATGAGAGGAAAGTAACACAGTTGACTTATCCTGTGGTTACTGGTTCATTTTTAAGTGAATTCCTAAGTCGGTAGATATATTCCGATGAAATGAGAATATGCAGTAAGTACTTTTGTTTAACTTGTGTTTCCTATATTTGATTATTCAGGCTGAACACTATATGGAGAACTACAGTATAGATAAGTATACTAGATTTGGTGCAACTTCCAGCTTTAGATGCCTATTTCAACCACTTAAACTTGTACCGCTTTCTTAGCGTAAAAGAAACATGTTCAAGGATATTGAAGTAATTCTTTTCAATGCTATATATGTTGTTCTTCACAGAAAATGAAAGAGATCTTTCCTAATGGTTTAAAACAAAAAAACAAAACATACAGAACTCCCTCAAAGTATCCCTAAACTTTATATGTTTAATAGAGTATCTCTGAAGAATCACCTCATAACCTGCTTGAAGACGATTACATACTGACATCTGAATCATGGAAATTCACACTCCAGTTACATAGCCTGTTAAAAGTAAAGTTAACCCATAGAGGATAACATGCAGACACTTCAATGACCTTAATAGCCTTAATTTACTTGAACACCATACAGTGTAGGCAGCTTGCGAAACACTATCCCACTGCATGACATAAACAATGCTTCTATCCCCAAATACATGAGTAGGTATGGTGACATTTGAAACAATAGGATTCAGTCTCATCCCAGTTAAGATGCATTATGTCAGCTACACCTGTATTTGGACACCAGAGGAGTGTTGAGTAGGTGTTAAGTTCTGATTCTGAAGGATGTTATGCCTGTGCTTAGTAGACTGCAGTACAAATTGTAACTTTATAAATGAACTTTGTAAAAGTTAATATACTGCTCTTTAACAGGTTTGTGTTATTTGATTTAGATAGCACTATTTAGATGCTAGGGGTAGTATGCTAAGAGTAGTACAGTATGTTGTAACAACTTAGTCACTACTCCTTATATGTATTATAAAATCATTACTTACAGTACATATGCAGTTACCTTTCATTATATGGGAGGAGGATGTCTGTTGATCATTCTTTCCCATATAATGTGAACCACTACATGGATGGCATAGTAGTTAGCATTACTGCAGCATAACATAACCTCATGTTAGTGGAGTTGGTATGTCCTGCTCAAGTTTGCATGGGCTTCCTCCTGCGTGCGTGTGTGTGTAGTACTCATGGTAGGAAATAAGGGGACATACATATGGTATTAAGCCTGGATAAGGGATACAGCAGTGATAAGTGGAAGGTGATAACACACCAGCCAATCATTACGGGTTTGAAAAATTATGGTTAGGAGCTGATTGGCTGGGTAATTATCACTGTTTTATCACTTCTCCAGGCTTAATATATCTGCCCCACTGGATGCAACCTCCACTTGGGCTGGGATTGGAGTGAATGAAAAAATAATACCTGTAAAGTGTTCAGGAATATCAGTATAAAATAAAAAGTAAAATTTTGAAAAAAAAATAATAGTACAATTTTAGGATGATATTAGACTTTCATTTTTTCTGTTATTTAGTTTGCTTTTATTGTGGTATTATGGAAAAAGCTTGTGTGCACATAAACTTGAGGGTGTATAGAAATAAAATAATGTAATACTGGTCATGATTCCTTATTCATAATCAGAAAAAATAAGATACATATAAAATATATATAAAATATTGTGCCCTAATTAGAGTGTAATAATGTTATCCCATTTCCACATGTCTGCAACTATGGAAGTAAAGATCTCCCAGTCATTTTTGTGGCATCAGATAGTTGTTTACATATTTTAGTAAACTTTGTTATTTCTACTGTAATCTGTCCCTGTGGACATTATTACATATGTTGGGAAACCTACCAGACAAATCAATGAGAGGATGGTTCTACCTACTGTACTTCAGCTGTCTGATCAGCTCTTCAGAGCAAACCTTATGAACTGGTAGTTGGACAATTTCTTAAAAGCTACACATAGGGGTAAATTTACTAAGCTCCCGATTTTGACCGAGATGCCGTTTTTTCATCAAAGTGTCATCTCGGTAATTTACTAAGCACTAATCACGGCAGTGATGAGGGCATTCGTAATTTTTTCCAAGTTCAGGTAAAAAATTACGAATGAATACACCATCGGTCAAAACGCGGCTGTTTAAGTATGAATCTCGGTCATTTACTAAGAAGTGCAAAGCAAAAAAACACAAAACACTGCCGTGAAAAATTACAACTCGTAAAAAAGTGCTAAAAAAAAACAGACCTGCTTTTTTTTTCCGTGATTTGATAGGCATGCAGGGATCCATGAGATCCGTGCATGTATATCAGTTGGAAGGGGTGGGAAAGTGCTTATTTTTACAAAAAAAATTGCGTGGGGTCCCCCCTCCTAAGCATAACCAGCCTCGGGCTCTTTGAGCCGATCCTGGTTGCAGAAATATGGGAAAAAAAATGACAGGGGTTCCCCCATATTTAAGCAACCAGCATCGGGCTCTGCGCCTGGTCCTGGTCCCAAAAATACGGGGGACAAAAAGAGTAGGGGTCCCCCGTATTTTTAAAACCAGCACCGGGCTCCACTAGCTGGACAGATAATGCCACAGCCGGGGGTCACTTTTATATAGTGCCCTGCGGCCGTGGCATCAAAAATCCAACTAGTCACCCCTGGCCGGGGTACCCTGGGGGAGTGGGGACCCCTTCAATCAAGGGGTCCCCCCCCCCAGCCACCCAAGGGCCAGGGGTGAAGCCCGAGGCTGTCCCCCCCCATCCAATGGGCTGCGGATGGGGAGGCTGATAGCCTTTGTTGTAAAAGAAAAGATATTGTTTTTAGTAGCAGTACTACAAGGCCCAGCAAGCCTCCCCCGCATGCTGGTACTTGGAGAACCACAAGTACCAGCATGCGACGGAAAAACGGGCCCGCTGGTACCTGTAGTACTACTACTAAAAAAATACCCAAAAAAAGACAAGACACACACACCGTGAAAGTATAATTTTATTACATACATACACACATACATACATACTTACCTTAAGTTCCCACGCAGGTCGGTCCTCTTCTCCAGTAGAATCCAAGGGGTACCTGTTGAAGAAATTATACTCACGAGATCCAGGGGTCCAGGCTCCTCGGCAAATCCAGGGTTAATCCACGTACTTGAAAAAAAACAAAAAACGGTGTCCCGACCACGAACTGAAAGGGGACCCATGTTTGCACATGGGTCACCTTTCCACGAATGCCAGAAACCCACTTTGACTTCTGTCTAAGTGGGTTTCTGCAGCCAATCAGGGAGCGCCACGTTGTAGCACTCTCCTGATCAGCTGTGTGCTCTTGTCCTCACTGACAGGCAGCACACGGCAGTGTTACAATGTAGCGCCTATGCGCTACATTGTAACCAATGATGGGAACTTTCAGCTCAGCGGTGACGTCACTTTAGGTCAACCGCAGGGCAGAAAGTTCCCATCATTGGTTACAATGTAGCGCATAGGCGCTACATTGTAACACTGCCGTGTGCTGCCTGTCAGTGAGGACAAGAGCACACAGCCGATCAGGAGAGTGCTACAACGTGGCACTCCCTGATTGGCTGAAGAAACCCACTTAGACATCAGTCAGAGTGGGTTTCTGGCATTCGTGGAAAGGAGTCCCATGTGAAAACATGGGGCCCCTTTCAGTTCGTGGCTCGGCTTTCCGTTTTCTTATTTTATGCAAGTACGTGGATTACCCCTGGATTTCCCGAGGAGCCTGGACCCCTGGATCTCGTGAGTATAATTTCTTCAACAGGTACCCCTTGGATTCTACTGGAGAAGAGGACCGACCTGCGTGTGAACATAAGGTAAGTATGTATGTATGTTTGTGTGGATGTATGTAATAAATCTTTACTTTCACGGTGTGTGTGTCTTGTCTTTTTTTGGGTATTTTTTTAGTAGTAGTACTACAGGTACCAGCGGGCCCGTTTTTCCGTCGCATGCTGGTACTTGTGGTTCTCCAAGTACCAGCATGCGGGGGAGGCTTGCTGGGCCTTGTAGTACTGCTACTAAAAACAATATCTTTTCTTTTACAACAAAGGCTATCAGCCTCCCCATCCGCAGCCCATTGGATGGGGGGGGACAGCCTCGGGCTTCACCCCTGGCCCTTGGGTGGCTGGGGGGGGGGACCCCTTGATTGAAGGGGTCCCCACTCCCCCAGGGTACCCCGGCCAGGGGTGACTAGTTGGATTTTTGATGCCACGGCCGCAGGGCACTATATAAAAGTGACCCCCGGCTGTGGCATTATCTGTCCAGCTAGTGGAGCCCGGTGCTGGTTTTAAAAATACGGGGGACCCCTACTCTTTTTGTCCCCCGTATTTTTGGGACCAGGACCAGGCGCAGAGCCCGATGCTGGTTGCTTAAATATGGGGGAACCCCTGTCATTTTTTTCACCATATTTTTGCAACCAGGATCGGCTCAAAGAGCCCGAGGCTGGTTATGCTTAGGAGGGGGGACCCCACGCATTTTTTTTTATTATTTTACAGTGTTTAATTAAAAAAAATAAAATAAATAAACCCCAGCACGGATCACACAGATCCGGCCGAGATTGATTGTAAAAAAAGTCGGCAGTGTTTTGCTAATCACTGCCGTAAAAATAGGTAAAAAACCACGAATGACATCGACATCGGAAGAAAAGAAAAACCCGAATACGACAGCTTAGTAAATCCATCGTAATCAATTCAAAAAGTTGCAGTTTTACACTGTCGATGTCATTCGTGATTGAACTTTGACCTTTTTTCGGAAATTACGAATCTTAGTAAATTTACCCCATAATCTCTGCATTGAGATATAACATTATTGACTGTGTTATTATATGGAAATGCAGAGGAGGTAGAGCAATTTACTGAGATTGGAAGCTTCCTGGATACAAACATGTACAGTATTATTGTACATTATTAGCAGTATGAAAATCTTTAATTGTATTATTTCTTATACAAATATCCTGTTGTATTTTGAGTTAGCCAAATTATATGGCACTGTTTATATAATTTTACTGCTGAGTTTGTTAGTAGCTGTCTACATTTAGGAATTTATTTTTTGTGTGTTAGCTACAAAATCAGCCGTAGAAACAAAGAATTTTGATGGCAGATAAGAACCACTTGCCCCATCTACTCTACCCTTAACATATGTACACTGTACATGCACACACTTACACACTAGGCCATTTACCTAGTTAGCCAATTAACCTACCAGTATATTTTTGGATAGTGGGAAGAAACTGGAATACCCAGAGGAAACCCATGGAAGCATGGGGAAAATATAAAAATGCCACACAACTAGGACCATCCATACTGCCTCAATATATAGGCCCACATTCCGAGTTATTCGCTCGTTATTTTCCTTCGCATTGGTGCGATTTTCCGCAAACTGCGCATGCACAATGTTCGCACTGCGGCTGCGTCAAGTAAATTTGCTAAGAAGTTTGGTATTTTACTCACGGCAATACAAGGATTTTTCTTCGTTCTGGTGATCGGAGTGTGATTGACAGGAAGTGGGTGGTTCTGGGTGGAAACTGGCCGTTTTATGGGTGTGTGTGAAAAAACGCTGCCATTTCTGGGAAAAACGCGGGAGTGGCTGGAGAAATGGGGGAGTGCCTGGGCGAACGCTGGGTGTGTTTGTGACGTCAAACCAGGAACGAAACTGACTGAACTGATCGCAGTGGCAGAGTAAGTCTCGAGCTACTCAGAAACTGCTAAGAAATTTCTATTCGCAATTTTGCGAATCTTTCGATCGCAATTCTGCTAAGCTAAGATTCACTCCCAGAGGGCGGCGGCTTAGCGTGTGCTAGCAAAAAGCGGCTAGCGAGCGAACAACTCGGAATGAGGGCCATTGTCTTTTATTTGCTATACTGGGATGAACTCTTCAGTTTTGTTGCATGTTCTTCACATATGAAAGGTTGCAAAGCATGCATGTTGGTTATTAGGTTGCTAATTAACAGGAAGTACTAAGTCAAATTAGAGCTTCAGATCATGCTCCTGACTACTGGTGTATATTCAGAGGCCAATGTATTAGGTGCACTTTTCTAATACTGGGTAGACTCACATACTGTATTGGGCACACTCGGACTATAATACTTTCATAAAGTCAAATATCTGTCATGATAGATGACCACAAATTCTAAAATATAACTTTTATTAGGATCTTTTAAAACATAAGCGAAATATGGTGCATGTGAATAAAGTTGTGAAAAATAATAAAGTGAATAAAAAAGCTTAGCCACTGTGATTTTTGTGTTTATTCACTTTCTCCAGTGTCTATACAATGTTGCAATATCTGTAGCAATGCTAGTTGCCTTTTGTCTGGTAATGATACTTTTGTATCTACAAGTGGATGGCTCCTGTTATGATTTCATTACGCCACCATTATTTAAAGTTTTATTCCATGTCTGCAGTGTGCGCATCACTGACTAATCATGCTTAAGTGGTGACCCATCCTTTGAGTGTCTACTTTTATTTACTAGGGACTTATTATTCTTAGGAGAATTATTATCCTTGTGCTGCTGCTCTCTATATATGAGACATGTAATGTTCAGGGTGCTCTGTTCCATATGGCAGTATACCTTATTTTATTTTTCATGTATCGACACCTGTTATACACACATGTGACGTATTCGGAAGATGTATCACATTCCAAGTAAATTTTTCAGTGCACTTATTGACATTAGAGCAGTTGTTTTATTGTTAGAATTACAATGCTCTTATTCAGTGTGGTTAAAATCCACATTTATTAATTTATATGTCCACACCAATCACATGCACATGTGTGAGATGTATTATGGGGTTTTATGACACATTCATATATATCCCATACAGCTTTTATTCGCTACAAGCAGTGGGGTATTCGTTCAATGTAATAAGCAATATATATATTGTCTTTTTCTTATATAGTGTGGTACCCTGTATTCAAGCTCACTTATAGCAGAGACACATCCTCATTCCCATTCTATTCATCATATATGTCCTCATTACAGTATCGATCACTATAATTCGTTCACACACTTTTTATTTATGGGTGTATACTCAATTGTGGGACCCCCACAATTTCTGACTGTGAAAAGCAGCCCTATTGTGTCACAGCGTTCAGCGTTCCAAACGCCGCATATATCAGCAGGAAGCCGCTGACCGCGGCTCTCCTGTGTGGGAGCACCCGCGTGACTCGGTGCGATCAGAGGGCTATTCTCAGAGCGGTGTACATGCAGCTTGCTCTGCGGTGAGGGCAGCACCTATTCCCACACATAGACACAGGTACACAGGTCCCTATCAGACCGGCAGGATAAAAAGTGACTAAGCTAACTGATGGAAAGGACACATAATGTCCTTCCGGTCTGATAGGGACCTGTGTACCTGTGTCTATGTGTGGGAATAGGTGCTGACCTCACCGCAGAGCAAGCTGCATGTACACCGCTCTGAGAATAGCCCTCTGATCGCACCGAGTCATGCGGGTGCTCCCACACAGGAGAGCCGCGGTCAGCGGCTTCCTGCTGATATATGCGGCGTTTGGAACGCTGAACGCTGTGACACAATAGGGCTGCTTTTCACAGTCAGAAATTGTGGGGGTCCCACAATTGAGTATACACCCATAAATAAAAAGTGTGTGAACGAATTATAGTGATCGATACTGTAATGAGGACATATATGATGAATAGAATGGGAATGAGGATGTGTCTCTGCTATAAGTGAGCTTGAATACAGGGTACCACACTATATAAGAAAAAGACAATATATATATTGCTTATTACATTGAACGAATACCCCACTGCTTGTAGCGAATAAAAGCTGTATGGGATATATATGAATGTGTCATAAAACCCCATAATACATCTCACACATGTGCATGTGATTGGTGTGGACATATAAATTAATAAATGTGGATTTTAACCACACTGAATAAGAGCATTGTAATTCTAACAATAAAACAACTGCTCTAATGTCAATAAGTGCACTGAAAAATTTACTTGGAATGTGATACATCTTCCGAATACGTCACATGTGTGTATAACAGGTGTCGATACATGAAAAATAAAATAAGGTATACTGCCATATGGAACAGAGCACCCTGAACATTACATGTCTCATAATAAGAGCAGCAGCACAAGGATAATAATTCTCCTAAGAATAATAAGTCCCTAGCAAATAAAAGTAGACACTCAAAGGATGGGTCACCACTTAAGCATGATTAGTCAGTGATGCGCACACTGCAGACATGGAATAAAACTTTAAATAATGGTGGCGTAATGAAATCATAACAGGAGCCATCCACTTGTAGATACAAAAGTATCATTACCAGACAAAAGGCAACTAGCATTGCTACAGATATTGCAACATTGTATAGACACTGGAGACAGTGAATAAACACAAAAATCACAGTGGCTAAGCTTTTTTATTCACTTTATTATTTTTCACAACTTTATTCACATGCACCATATTTCGCTTATGTTTTAAAAGATCCTAATAAAAGTTATATTTTAGAATTTGTGGTCATCTATCATGACAGATATTTGACTTTATGAAAGTATTATAGTCCGAGTGTGCCCAATACAGGGAATCTTCTTGTTTTCTTTTGACCTTCTATAGTTACTATATTCCTTGGAGCACCTCCCAATATAAAAGGTATATACCTGTGTTACTGAATAAAAGGGAAAGGACATAAAACAATACATGAACATAATTGATTAAAATAAATGTCTGTGCGACCCCCTATCCTTCCTTGTAGACTCACATACTGTATGCTTACAAATCAGCTTGAATTCTTTGTGGTATTAAGTCATGAAGTTGCTGGAAGCATTATTTACAGATTTTGATCCAATATAACATGATAGCATCACACTGTTACTGATAGGCTGCAAATTCACACAACATTCCCATTGCAGTAATTTCCAAATGTCATCTATCAGATTGAGATCTGGGGGTTTACTTATGTAGAGTCGGATTGTAAAACCCGTCACTTTGGATAGTGTATCTGCCTGATATTTAAAAGCAAAATATGGCTAGTTGAAGCATTTCCCTTTTAAATATTGGACAGAAACATGATCTGAAGTGATGGGGTTTACAACTCTTCATAAATAAACCTTCAGGTTCCTTTGGAGGCAATTGCAGTACACTGAACTCATTCTCATATTCGTTCAGCCAGCTGTATAAGGTATGCTGGCCAACATGTATTGGTGTATTTGAATGGCTTATGGCATCCAGGGCCCACTGATGACTACAGTTCACCTATAAAAATGAAAAAATAAAAATAAAAAACAACCATAAAATGATTCAAATCTTGCCCCATGAAGGAACATACACTCTTAATAGCAGGCATAATTCCTGTAATTCCCTATAAAATGAATGGCTGTGCTCTGATAGGTCAGAGTTTTAGACTAGAGATTGTGTTTGGTTAGTATCCCACATGAGTAGGTTTCTACTAATAAATCAGAATGGCTGTTGCAGTAGACCTCAAGATACAGAACAGGTAACAGGTTTCCAATCTTCAACCGTCCAGCTTGTGCCTGCTGCAGTCTCAAATTCCAGTTCTCACAAGAGTTGAATCCGATGTGGTCTTCTGTTACTGTAGCACATCTGCTTAAAGGTTCGAAGAGCTGTGCATTCAGAGATGATTTTTGCATACTACTGTTGTAATAACACTTGCATTATTACTGTGTTCCTGTAACCGCTGTTATCTGTTACCATCTATTTGCCAATAAACTCAGCACAGAGCTTGTTCTCACTGGGCAGATGTACTAAACCTTGGAAATTGATACAGTGGAGAGAAATATAGTACCAGCCAATCACCTCCTGTCATTTTTTAAACACAACCTGTAACATGGCAGTTAGGAGCTGACTGACTGGTAGTTTATCTCTTTCCACTTTTTAACTTTCCAAGGCTTCGTACATCTCCCCCCTGTTATTTTGTTTTGCACTCCATTGTCTGTAACAGTTAGAGACTGTGGTGTGCAAAAATCCTCAGAGATCAGCAATTTTTCAAACCACTGTGTCTAGCACCAGCAATCCGAATGTCACTTAGGTCAACTTTCTTCCCAATTTTGGTGTTTTTTCTGAAAAACATCTAAACCTCTTGACCATATCTGCATGCTTTTATGTACTAAGTTGCTAATAGATCACTTGATTTTCTGATTAAATACATGTATTATCGAGCATGTGTACAGTTGTACCTCATAAAGAAATGACTGAGTGTAAATATAAAAGGATGTTTACTTGAGGAAGGCACCAGGCTCTGTATGGATGATTAGTTATTGGAGTGCCATAACCCACGGAAGTGTGTGTGTGTGTGTGTGTGTGTGTGTGTGTGTGTGTGTGTGTGTGTGTGTTGTGTGTGTGTGTTAGCATGTTACTGCTTTGCTAAGCTATTTTATCTAAACAGTTGCCTTTTAATATTGTATATGACCCACGAAGAAACAGCACTACCCATGCAATATGCTGCATCTTTAATATATGATGAATTAGGAGAGAATACCACACACATCTGCAGGATATAACTCTAAAAAATATGACAGGCAGAAACTGCTGGGTGAGCTATTTTTACCATGGAGCTAATGTTTTTAGAAACAAACACACTGGACTACTAAGCTTCTTTCCTCAGGCATGTTGAAAACTGAGTAGCGTGACAAATAATCTCAGAATCCTTGATGTGTGTTTTTAATATAAATCTCTCACTCTTATTCACAGCTCCTTATGAAATCTGCCCTGAGGACTATTTGATGTCTATGGTATGGAAAAGAACCCCAGCTGGAGACCTGGCATTCAATCGATGTCCTCTTAATGCTACTGGTAAATGTTCTGCTATTAAGATATATATATTCATATATATACATATATACATTTATATAATGCTTTATGAGCAATGTGCAAACATGTTTATTTGTCCCTAACACAATTTACAAGCTCATAACTGCACCCTTCAAACAAACATTTATACAAATGGAATTGTAAGAAAATGGAATATATGTTGTATAGCTTGATTTCCTAATGTTATAAAGCTAAATAGAGCAATTTGTGAGATTGCCTTTGCATGATTTCAGTATTGCTGTTGAAGCTAACAAATATTTTCTGCATCTTGTGTTACTCATAGGTACCACTAGCAGGCGCTGCTCACTCAATCTTCATGGAGTAGCCTTCTGGGAACAGCCAAGCTTTGCAAGATGCATATCAGCTGAATACAGACACTTGCAGCTTTCAGTAGGTGCAAAGCCAGCTTTTGTCCTTGTTATGTTTAATTCGTATTATGTCGCTGTGTAGAAAATGTAACTCATTCATATGTAGTCAAAAATGCAGCACAAGCTAAGCAAATAAAACAGCTCTGAATTCAGTTCATTCATATTAACTGAGCCAAACACTAATCACTGGAAACTCAATTTCAGTGTCTTCCTGGAAATGAACAAGCATAATGAGTATACCATATTAATTCTGTCACATTGTGTTTTCAGTTCTAAGACTTACTTGCACCATCTTTAATAGAAATAAAGTCACAGTGTATTTATGTTACCCAGAGACTTAACTGCACATATACAAATGAAGTCATGCACTGGTAACCGTGTGCATGTGTGATACCATTAAGGACACAGCAGCTTTTCAGTTAAACCCCTATCGCAGTACTTCCCATCATTTTAGATATACATTTAGGAATATTATTGCCATAATGTTTTACCCTGTTTACAGTTTCAGTTGTAAAGGCCAGTGGCATACTGTATCTACAATTGGTGTAGAGTGTGTGTTATACACAGGACCTTGTGTAAAGTTGGCCCGTACTGCACAGCATGCACCTAGAATAGACCCCAGGCTGCATGCCCTCCCTTATACCTGCTGCTAGCGACTGTCTTTTCTGTGATATATTTAGAAAGATGGCACCAGTACAAGAAATCACAGTTTGTCGCTGTGCAATACCGCTTGCAATCTTCTGTTCGATTCTTCTTAAAATATCACATGAAAGATTGCCTGCACACTCCCCCCCACCCAATGTTTTATGCAGGTAAAAGTATTTTACACCATTTTTCAGTCTAGAACTAGCAGCAAATACTTTAACATGTTCCATCTCAGCAATTTCTGCATGATGTGACTCTTGATAATAATTTACAACAAATAAGGCCTCAATCTAGGGGCTAACTGTAATAGCTTCTGAGTTGCCGGAGGTGCAGGACTTTGTGTGAGCCTGCCCATTTTTTGAAAAGCGGGAATCATTTATAAGGCAAAACCAACACACTGACGGCAACTCGGAGGATACTTAATTTAGCCTTAGGACACAAACATATAACAAAAAAATGTTACTGTTAAAATGAAATATCTAAGCAGTATCTGATTCAGGATTGATGCAGCATGCAGATTACCGATAATCAAGAATCTGCGGCAGTGGTGAGTTGAATTGCTGGGGAGGCACTGGCTAAACAACCCCCATATTAAAAAAAAGACATAGGGCTTCCCCCATTTGATGATAACCAGCACCAGGCACTACCAGTTAGGGGTATAATGCCATAGCAGGGGAAACACTCAGTGTGGGGTCCCCCCTGCAATCACATTAACAGCACCCAAACTGGTTAGCCTAGGGCTGGAATTCCTCAGAAAGTGGGGACACCCAAAAAAAATGAAATAGGTCCCCTCTCCCGAGCAATAAGCAGCGCCCTGCACCCCTCATGGCGGTGGGTGCAGGGTTCATGGTAGGACAATATTATCCTTTACAGTTGGCCTACAGGTCCCAGCAAGCCTGCCCCAGCATGCCGGCACTTGGAGAACCGCAAGTGCCAGCATGCCCAAACATTAAGGGTCCACTGGCACCTGTAGTCCACCTGTAAAGAAAATATTAAAATAAAAACACAACACCTTTTGTTTTAATAGTTTATTGCACTGTGTCTTTACCTGGGGCGGCAGCCTTTCAGCTCTTTGCATGGCCACCACCTCTCCAGGGCTTCCGGAGTCTTCTGCACCTTCACCTGGGGGGGCGGTGTGCCTGCCCAGCAGCTGCCTTGCACTGGCTTATATAAGCCAGCCGAGGGGGTGAAGCGATGACGCAGTAAGCTGTGATTGGCTCGTGGTGGCCATCTTGAATTTAAAAAATGACGCTGTTTTTGAAATGGGTACTGGCTGCCGAACTCTGCAGAGTGGCTAGCAGGCAATGGATCCTGCTGGATCCAGGCCTGCCACCATCCACACTATCTGCGCTGGGTCCCGCCATCATGAATTCCCGCTACCACCGCTGCATATGCCCGCTACCCAACGGATCCAGCACTGGATCTGCTGGGCCAATCACATCTGCCAGACTGACAGAGGTGTGCTTTCATGTGGGCTGAAGGCACACATATCCATCTGTTTATAGTATCTGTATAGTATTTTAGAATAGTTTGCTTATTAACAGATGAGCTATTGTGTGCTAAACAATTGAAACTGAGAAAACTGCTACTGTCTAGCAAATTGACAGCACAAAAAGTACATCTGGCTAAATTTTGTGTTGTAAAATGTGTGAAAATCTAGTGGAAAATACTTGATGCTATATCATATGCATTATAGAAAGAAAGGAACATAATAAAAGGGGTAAAAGGGCAAATTTAGGAAAAATATGAAATTAGAGATTGCAGAAAAGTAATTTGGAATCAAATTAAATTGATTGAACTATAATTTTCAGTTCACACTTGCAAGATTAGCCACTCCCAGCTGTAATCATAACAGATACATCCATGCTGGTGTTTCATGTGTAACTACACAGTTAGGGAATCAGTTCAAGTAATACCACACCAGACACACCCCTGTGTGTTTCCAGTTTCCATATTGAGGTCCAAGTACAGTATGTTTGTTTTTTTGTAATTATTGTTTTATCATCCATTTAATGTACAGGAGTTAGATGGAACCTGTTTGAGACCTGTTAAAGGGGGCATACTGTAGCTTAGTTTTGTACAGTATTTGGATACTGTATAATACTATAGGCTGAGTACTGACTTTTATTAGGATTATACAGGGTTTACTTAGAGAACATTAACACTAAAAAGTTTCCTTGAACTGCAGAAAATCACATTTGCATGTTCTTATTCAATATTTGTAAGCAAAAGAGAATACAAAATTATCTGCCTATGATTCCAAAATTATTTAACACATATCCACCAATCACTTATGGAGTCATTCACTTTGTAAAAACTATAGCTAGGACACACTGTATGGGATATGTGGAAGTCTGTTGTCACATATTCCTTAACATTTTCCTATGTTATAGTAACATAGTATCTAAGGTTGAAAAAAGACAATTGTCCATCGAGTTCAGCCTATTTGTGGTCTCCTATGCATGATTATTTTGTATAAAATTTTGACTGAAGTTGATGACTGCCGTTACGTTTTACCCCTCTTTTTTATAATAACCATAGTGCGTGACTATGCCCCGTAACCCTGGATATCCTTATCCATTAGGAATTTATCTAACCCATTCTTAAAGGTGTTGACTGAGTCAGCCATCACAACTTCTTCAGGCAGGGAATTCCAAACACGTATTGTCCTTACCGTAAAAAAGTCTTTACGCCGTATTGTGTGGAATCTCCTCTCCTCTAACCTGAGCGAGTGTCCACGAGTTCTCTGTGTTGATCTAACCAAAAACAGGTCCTGCGCAAGATCTGTATATTGTCCCTTATATATTTGTAAATGTTGATCATGTCCCCTCTTAATCTCCTCTTTTCCAGTGTAAACATGCCTAGTCTTGCAAGCCTTTCCTCATATTCCAGAGTCTCCATACCCTTAATTAGTTTGGTTGCCCGCCTCTGAACCTTTTCTAGCTCCAGGATATCCTTTTTGTAGTAAGGTGCCCAGAATTGTACACAGTATTCAAGGTGTGGCCTCACAAGTGATTTATATAACGGGAGTATAATACTCTCGTCCCTAGCATAAACTCCCCGTTTTATGCATGCTAATATCTAATTAGCCTTCTTTGCTGCAGTCCTACTTTGGGTACTACTGCTTAGTTTGCTATCTATGAGGACACCTAAGTCCTTTTCCAGTAAAGAATCCCCTAATTTTACCCCATTTAGTAGGTAGGTGTTATTTTTGTTCTTGTTACCACAGTGCACTACCTTACACTTGTCTGTATTGAAGCGCATTCTCCATTTCGCTGCCCAAGCTTCTAATTTAACTAATTTCTAATGATATGATAGTGATGATTGAAATTAGAAAATTGATGCCAGGGCCATAAAGACTTTAACTATAATATTATATTTTACATATAAAATCCCCACAAAGATTTGTTAATAAATGCAACTTAATATATAGATGCCAATAGAGCATCTTTTTCTCAGCTTAATTTACTGTAAGTGAAAATGTTCTGCTTCTCCCAACTCCCATAGTAACAATCTAATAATTATAAAGAGACTGCATCTACTCTGGGTTTATCTCCTTGATGAATACAACAATCTTCACAAATGTTCTGCTACCAATAGCTTAAATGGCAAGCACCCTTGGGGAAATGTAGGAAATACAGTACAATGAAGCTAAGGATCAGCTTCTCATCTCTTCACTGTTGACATGTATGCATCCACAACAGGCTCTCTCTTACCTAGGATTAGGGCTGTCCTATTTAATCTTTCTTGGACTTTTAGCAATTCATCCATGTCTTGTCTTATCTTCCATCCTGAGATTTATAGTGCTCTTAGTAGTTAAAGGTTCTAATACAGTATATTGTTGTTATTACACCACATGCAGATTTGTTAAATGTTTACAAAAGATCTAACCTGCTAATTACACTGGTCAATGTATCTCCCTTTTTGTTTATAATTCGCACTATTTATCATTGATGGATATGATAGAAACATTTTATTGAATTAAACTGGTTTGATCACCATGAACTGCATTTCTAATTATTATTAATGTTTTGCTTTTATTTGTTCCTCTATCTATATTCTTTGCCTTTATGGAGAAAACACAATTGTTCCTTATTCACCCTTTACTGTCACCCTGATAATCTACTACAGCACTAATGTAGTCTTCTTCAATACTGTATGAAAGCTTCTAACCCAATGAAAATCCCTGTTCTCTTAAGAGATTTTGAGGAACAAAGATCATGGGCCAAATGTAATAGAGTGAGAGTTTCAGAAAGTGAGAGATTTTGTAAGGTTTTTCAGGTTTTTTTAAGTGCCAATTATTTACACTGCAAAACCAGGTTGATCTTGCAGTGTAAATGATTGCCACTTTAAAAAAAACTGAAAAATCTTACCAAATCTCTCACTTTCTGAAACTCTCACTCTATTACATTTGGCGCCATGTGTCATTTATGCAGAAGAACATGAAGGGCTGGATAGGCCAGATTGTAAAGCCCTAGTCAGAGTCAGATAGATTTAATAAATTTGCTGTAGGGTTAGGTTGTTTGATAAGGATTGTCTTGTATTGTTATCTTACCAATCATTAGCTAGAATGTGCATTGAAGTTATGGGTGAGGCTATGGCTTTTAGATTTACTGTATGTTTTACGCTGGTTCTGCCTCTCCTCTGCAGACTTCGCAGCAGAGATGTACTTTTTGTACAACCATGATATTGCTAGTGATTCTGAGTTCCAGGAACAGTGGCCTGTTTCTCCCCCTTTTTGTTCATTATTCTTATTATTTATTGGATAGATGCACAAGGTAGTGTTACGAATTGGGCACTAGCCCAGTGAGGAACCAAATCAGAACTTGATAAAGCAGATATCAAATGGTAAGCATAAAAGTATAAAAACTGTGTTTACCTTTGACACGATGGCATGACACAGTATGCAGTAGTTCCTCACTAGTCTAGAGCCCCATTCGTACACTACCTTGTGCATCTATCTTATATTTTGGGGGTATACTAGGAGACCCCCTCTGTACATAGATAAGGCAGCTTCTAGTACCATTACAGCCCCAATTTGAATCCTCACCCATTATTTATTATTGATGGAGACACTCAAAAAAATTTGTTTATATTTACCGATTTGATGGACATAAACTGCATTTCTTTTATGGAACAATAAAAGAACGCTTGTAAATTTTAAATAAATTAAAATATGTTATTACATACTGCATATGTGTGTATCAGTTGTATTTATACAAAATGAATGATTACAGCTCCTTTATGGATATATGTTTGGATAAGCGGTGAGGAAACTGTACATTCCTGATATTACACTTGTATGGCAAAACTTGTGCAGTCAGGAGCTCCCCACCGGGCACTGTATTCATGAGTGCCGGCAGCAGTTTCTGGTGGGAATGCTCCTATTGAAGACTGCGCTCTTCTGGGTTTACTACTTTAGATGGATGGCTTCTATCTAGAATAGTGCCTGCCCATGGGTTGCTTCAATTTCATGTGCATTTTACAAATGCTTTAGCAACTTTGTCCATTGGTGTGTTTGTGTGGGCACTGGGGAGTCAGGGTAGCTTACTACAGTACCTCAGTAACTTTCTCAATGTATGAGACATACTGCTGTAACAAACTGCTCTTTCCTCAGCCTGATGATAAGCATTGCCTTATTTGCCTGAATGTTTTGGTTTGAAGGATTTTGTTTGTTCTTCCACTTTCTAGGTTTTATTGTTTTGCCTTGCATTTGTGATAGCCTATCCTATTTCACAGCAGCTAATTATTAGCTGCATTGAAGTTTGCACTCCCACTCTTTATTTTATTCCCATGTGTTCTTGCATGATGCAACGTTCTTGCATGATGCAATATTAAGCTTTCAAAGACCAATCAGTTGGGTAAAGGCATTGGGTGTCATAAACATAGAAACATAGAATTTGATGGAAGATAAGAAGCACTCTTATCTGCCCCTTTTTTAACCATATTGTTGCCTCAAGCCCTATTAGATCCTTATTTCTTTGTAAGGATGTACTTATGTCTTGCCCATGCATGGTTAAATTGCTCTACTTTACCACCTCTGATGGGAGGCTATTGCACATGTTCACTATCCTTCTGTGAAGTAATTTTCCTCAAATATTTCCTGAACCTACTTCCCTCCAGTTTCAGTGTATGTCCTTTTATTCTAATACTTCTCTTCCTTTAAAGAATGTTTCTCTCCTGTACTTTCTTAAAACACTTGATATATTTGAAAGTTTCAATCTTGCCTCCTTTCCCTTCTTTGCTCCAAACTATACATATTATAATCTTGTAGTCTTACCAGGTATATTTTGTGATATAGGCCATGCACCATTTTAGTTGCCATTTTTGAACAGCCTCTAATGTATTAATATCCTTCTGAAGGTATGGCCTCCAGAACTGAATATAATATTCTAGATGAGTCCATACCAATGACTAATACAGTGGCATTATTACTGCTTTCTTCCTGCTGCTGATTCTTCTCCCTGTGCAACCAAGCATCTTATTTGTTTTCATCATTGCTTTGTTAAATTGCTTACCTGCCTTTAACCAATTTGAAATAGTGACTCCTAGATCCCTTTCCTCTACAGTAGTTTCCAATATAGCAGGGGTGTATCTAACTATTGGCCAGGATGGCACTCGCCAGGGGCACCAGCCAAGGGGGGGCACCGCCTGGCGGTGCCACCCGTGGCCATGGACAGATTAATGCTCAGCACTGATCACCATCCACCAATTGCATTGCCCGCCTATGTATGCATCATCGCAGCATTGTCACGCCTAACTGGGTTTGAGGATCCGGCAGCTGAGACTTGGCCAAGGAAGTAGTTGTCTGTGGATGAAGAAGGCAAGGGGGTTATATATAGTTCCTTCTCATGGGACAAGGGTCAATGGAGAACGTAGGTGGGGCTAGGAGTTAGTGAGTTGTAGTTATTGAGATTGAGGCTGAGGTAGAGAACTGAGGCTTGTGAATGGTGACTTAAAGACATAGTTGAAGACAAAGAACTGCGGACTGTGGCTTGAAAGACGAGGCTGTAGATAATGAACTGCGGAACTGTGAATGGTGGTTTAAAGACGTGGCTGTAGACAAAGAACTGTGGACTGTGGCTTGAAAGACGAGGCTGTAGATAATGAACTGCGGAACTGTGAATGGTGGTTTAAAGATGTGGCTGGAGACAAAGAACTGTGGACTGTTGCTTGAAAGACGAGGCTGTAGATAATGAACTGCGGAACTGTGAATGGTGGTTTAAAGACGTGGCTGGAGACAAAGAACTGTGGACTGTGGCTTGAAAGATGAGGCTGTAGATACTGGAACCGTCCGGTCCAGAGGACCTTATTGGGTCGGGGGTTTCCAGGGGCGCTTCCACGGATGGCAGTGGGTTAGCAACAGCAGGACTGCGGCAGCAACTAAAAGACGGCAGTCAAAACCATTGATTACCAGGAAACAGCAAGAATCCTGGGAGCACAGAGCTATAGCACCTACAACTGGGTTGTAACTTGAAGCACTGGCACCCCTGTCATGAACCAGCCCCCTTTTATAGGGAGAGATCTCCCTGGATTGGCCGGATACACAGGAAGCTTGCACCTTAGCCTCAGAATTGGTCTTCAAAATGGTGGCTTCCAGTACAGCAGACCATTGCTGGCACCCAGACTCTCCCCCTCCCCTGGTCTCCTAGTAACTGCCCTTGAGTGGGAACCGCTGCAGTGGTATCCCGCCGCCACGAGCGGACCCCTCAGCGCCGCCTACCTGCCGCGAGCAGGCTTGCTGCAACAGTCCTCCTCCGCCGCTGTCCAGAAGCCACCCACACCACAGACCCCGTGGACCCGGCACGCCGGTAAGTCCCCGGGTGCTGACAAGCATTGCCCACTGTAAGGTATAAAAGTAGCACTGTGCCTGGCTCCTTCTCTGCCGGGCACACTTCTACTAATATACTTTGATTACAATGGGCAGCGCTTCAGCTGTCACTCCCCTGTATGCTCCGCCTCCTCTCTGTCTCCTGCCGTATCTTCGGGGACTTCCGCCATGCACAGGAGGGACTTCCCATAGAAGCACAGGATCCGTTTGCAGCTAGGATCAGAGTCTCCATTTGAGCCACATTGATATGGAGGCACGGGGAATGTGAGCTGGGTCCTCTCTCTCTCTCTCTCTTTCTTTCTCTCTCTCTCTCTCCCTCAGGGGGCTGCGGACCAGACCAGTTTTAATTTTTTCTCTTTCTCCCTGTCACCCTCCTGCTCTCTTCCTCTGTCCTTCCAATGGGCAGATAAATTAGAAAGTAATAGAGGCAATAAGAAGTTCCCCATTTGTGCCACTTTTTCTTTCCACATCTGTGCCTCTTCTACACACCATTATCTGTTCTCTTGCCCCCTTCCATTATCAGTGCATCTTCCCCTACTACTTTATCTGTGCCTCTTCCACCTCCACCCCTCCATTATCTATAATTGTACCCCCCTCCATTTATATGTGCATCTGCCACCCCTCCATTATATGTGACTCTGTCCCTTCTACATTTATCTGTGCCTCTGCCTCCTCAGTTATCTGTGCCTCTGCCCCCCTCATCTTATGTCCCCCCTCTCCATCTGTTCCTCTACACCTCACCATATCTATGTCTCTACCCCTCATCTTACCAGTGCCTCAAACCTTCCCCTCTCCCCTCCCTCCCCTCCCCCAATTGGGGACAGGCTGCTGCTGTTGATCTTGAATGTAGTGTCCTGGAGAATGATTCAATTCTTAGTGCAGTGCCACTGATAATGTTTGGTCCCTCTGAGTGCAATGCCACTATATATAATATACACACTAGTATAATATCTGGACCTATTCATGTCTCTGCCCCTTTCATCACAAATCTCCAATACTTTCTGGTATTCCAGCCATGATTAAGGGGACTACTGTGTTGTGTAATGTGAGCAAGGGGCTCTTCAATGCTGTGTAATGTGCAGGGGCGGATCCAGAAGAAAATGATAGGGGGGGCACCATGGAAGGGGCAAGTACATTTGCGTGCGGCTTCGGTGCATGTGAGGTGGCGCTTCTTATACAATGCCCACAGTTGTAGCGCACATTATGCAATGTCCACTGTACTGGTAGTGCCCTTTATATAGACCCCATAGTAGTGGTGCCCCTTATGCAATGCGCGTATTGCCCCCAGTAGTAATGTTGCCTGTAGTAATGCCCCCAGTCATTTAGCGCCCTAGTAGTTATGCCCCTAGTGGTAATGCCCCTGCAGTTATGACCCCAGTAGTTTACCCCCCTTTAGTTTAGCCTCCCAGTGGTAATGCCCCCAGTAGTTTGCCTGCTTGTAGTTTAGCCCCTGTAGTTATGCCCCCCTTGTAGTTTAGCCCCCAGTAGTAATGCCCCCAGTAGTTTGGCCCCTGTAGTTATCCCCCAGTAGTTTGGCCACTGTAGTTATGCCCCCAGTAGTTTGGCCCCCCTGTAGTTTAGCCCCCAAGTAGTAATGCCCCTGTAGTTACGCCACCAGTAGTAATGCCCTCCTGTAGTATGCCCCCAGTAGTTAGCCCCTTTGTAGTTGGCCCCCAGTAATAATGTGCCCCAGTAGTTTGTGCCCAGTAGATGCCCCCCAGTAATAATGTCCCCCAGTAGTTTGCCCCTGTAGATGCCCCCCAGTAATAATGTCCCCCAGTAGTTTGCCCCCAGTAGATGCCCCCCAGTAATAATGTCCTCCAGTAGTTTGCCCCCAGTAGTAATGCCCCCTAGGAGTTTGCCCCCAATAGATGACCCCCCCAGTAGTAATGCCCCCTGTAGATGCCCCCCAGTAATAATGCCCCCAGTAGATGGCCCCCAGTAAAAATGTCCCCAGTAGCTGCCTCCAGTAGTAATGCCCCCAATAGATGACCCCCCAATAGTAATACTCCCAGTAGATGCCCCCCCAGTAATAATGCCCCCAGTAGTAATGCCCCCCCAGTAGTAATGCCCCTTGTTTATGCCCCCCAGTAGTAATGCCCCCAGTAGATGCTCCCCCAGTAATAATGCCCCCAGTAATAATGCCCCCAGTAGTAATGTCCCCCCCTAGTTTGCCCCCAGTAGATGCCCCCGCTGCACTGAGGTAGAGAAAAGAGAACATACTTACCAAGCCACGTTCCCGCTTCCAGACCGCTGCAGTACTCCTCCTCCTGGCGTCCTCTCCTCAGCACTATGATAGAGACGTCATGACTGACGTCTCTCCCATAGCGCACGCCGCACAGTGACAGCACCGGAGGCAGGAGCTCAGTAATGAGCTCCTGCCTCCGGCTGCCGCTGTGCAGGGAGACGGGCACCCGCTTTTAACACAATCTCAGTGGGCGCCCGTCATCTCCCTGTGTGGCGCCGGGGGAGGGACGGATGGACGGACTGGGGGACAGAGGGACTGGGGACGGAGGCACAAACAACAGGGGGGTCACGGGCCCGAGTGCCCCCCCTGGATCCACCACTGGTAATGTGAATAGCAGGGAATACTGTGTGGAATAACAAAGAATAGTGGACACTACTTTGTGGTGTAATATGAATAAGGTTGCACTACTGTGTGCGTAATTTGAATTGATACTAATGTGTAGACATGCCCTATCCTCATGAGGCCACACTACTTTATTTTTGGCGCTGCACCCTACTTATTTAGAATATAGGAGGGGTGGGAGTGCCAGACCCTTACTTTGCCAGGGGCACTCAGACCCCTAGATACATCCCTGCAATATAATACCATTAATACTATATTTAGTATTTAGATATTTTAGACCCAAGTGCTTGATTTTGCATTTTTTTCCCCATTAAACTGTAGTTGCCATGTTCTTAACCATTCTCCTAGTCTACCTAGATCATCAATTATTTGTTTTAATCTACTTGGTGTGTCTACCCTGTTGCAAACCTTTGTGTCATCTACAAAAAGACATCCTTTCTACAACTCTCTATTTTCTATCCTGCAGCCAAGATCTTATCCATTCAACCATTTTAGTATACAATCCCATGCTTTCACGTTTATTTAACAGTCTTTGATGTGGGACAGTGTCAAAAGCTTTGCTAAAGTCTAGATAAGCTATATCTGTGCCTCCCCATTTATTTATTACTTTAGTCACCCAGTCAAAAAAGTCAATAAGGCTTGTTTGACATTATATGTCCCCAGTAAATCCATGCTGTGTGGTATCCTGCAAATTGTTGTATTTGAGATAATCTACAATTTTTTCTTTTAAGACTGTTTCCATCACTTTCCCTACTACTGATGTATGTCACTGGTCAGTAGTTGCTTGCTTTTTCCCTGTTTCCACTTTTGTGCAGTGGGGATACATTTGCTTATTACCAGGAATTATTCTGATGCCTCTGCTTATTACTCTGGAATTACTCATATAGCTAGTGACTGGTTGAATGATTTTGTTGAAGGTGTTACCAGCCCTCCTTTAAGCTCTTTTAGTATCCTTGGATATATCCATCTGGCCCCATTGATTTTTCCACTTTCAGTTTTGAGAGTTCTGAAAGGACCTTCTCCTCTGTAAATGTACTTGTTTCTACCTCAGTTTTTCTGAATATATCTGCAACTTAACTGTGGTTCCTTCCCCTCTTTTAGTAGTGAGTACTGAGAAAAAATAATTATAAAGAAGATCTGCTATTGCTTTTGTTTCCCTGAACAAGACTCCCACACACTGTCTTTAGTCTTATTTTTCCGCCTTTTGTTTTTCAAGTTCCTCTTATATACCTAAAAAAGTTTTGCCCCCTTTACCCACTGACTTTGCCCCAGTTTTATTTTTTTATACAAGGATCTATCCAGTTATGTTATCCTACTCATATTTACTATAGTTTGGCATCCTAATGTAGGTAGAGCCTGGCTGCTCCATGCTGATGGCTCCCCTGTCAGAGAATTTCAATTCCAAACAGTATTTCAACCATATATGTTATATCTTGTTCTTCCACTGTATGAACACAGCACCCATTCTCTTGAATTGGTGCCACTACTACTAGCTCATTGGCTTGTGTTTCAATTCCTGAGACACTTGGGCATTGGAAATCTAGTTCTTATAAAAACCTACAATTGTTTTTTTATAGATAAGTTTGTCTGTTTTTCTAAATTGCCAATAAATTGATTTTGTAGGTTTATCTGAAATAGGATGATAATGTGTCTAAACATTTTTTTTTCTGCCAGAAATTAGTGTTGGCATTCATGCCATGAATGAATAAAACTAAGTGCATCAGGGATGTTCATGTCAGGAGATCTATAAAAACCCCGAAACAGCCATTTTTGCCAGTGATAGGAGATTATGTACTTGTCAAAGAACACTGCCAGAAATGGCTATTACATTACTATTTAGGAAAGACAGCAGCAGTACAACTATCTTAAATTTTATCTAATTACTATTATAATCTCAGTGATAGTGGGCTCTAAAATGTAAAAAAAAAAAACTTTGTAAAAAAAAAAAGTATTTTTCTGTTTGGAAAATAAATTAAAGTTGTTTTTTTTTAAATTTAGACTGCGTCAGACTGATAGAATCTGTGCTTCCAGTGCAGTGTGCATGTGTGACATACAAAGTGCCTTTTGTCTGCTACTTTTTTATGCATCATTTTTAATTCTTAGAATTAGTTACAGAAATAGAAAGACATCAGTGATATAATTTTAGAAATGAATATATTAGCGTCTGAAAACTTGTCCAGGTAATGGAAGCTACTGTAAATCTTGTATCAACTTGTAAGAACTGGTACCTAAAAAACACACTGTGCATGCACATACAGTATGAAGTCCTGTCTGGCCAACATAGTAGTAGATCTCCCAGTATCACAGGTGAGCTGAGCATCATTTGTTTGCACTGGAAAGTTCTTTTTGTTAAATAGGCCTGATTTTTTTTCCATCAGCACAATTAACAATTTGCATCTAGTAAAGGACAAGGCCTTTTCTGACTAATAAAAAAATAATCTTTACTGAAAATATCTTTTAAAAGTTTGTATGGTAAATGTATTCTACAGGACCAGATGGTTTTCACCCGAGGTTTATTATGGAGCTTAGGACACAACTAGCAAGACCCTTATACTTGATTTTCTATAGTTTAATTAGAGGAGATATGGTACCGAGGGATTGGCGTATAGGTGAGGTAGTGCCATTATTTAAAAAGGAATCTAAAAATCATCCTGGGAACTACAGACCAGTTATTTTAACCTGTATAGTGGGTAAAATATTGGAAGGAATTTTGAGGGATAGCAAAGAGGATTATCTGCGGAATACTAAGTTTATTAGCAAGAGTCAGCATGTGTTTGTGAGGGACAGATCATGTCAAACTAACTTAATTAGCTACTACAAGGAAGTGAGCGATAATCTTGACCAGGGAAAAGCAGTGGATGTGGTCTATTTAGATTTTGCAAAAGCCTTCGATACAGTGCCTCACAGGAGACTGATCATCAAATTAAGGGAACTTGGCCTAGGAAATACTATTTGTACATGGATAGGTAATTGGCTGGATAACAGGGTACAACAAATAGTGGTCAATGGGATGTTTTCCAGCTAGGCACCAGTAGTCAGCGGAATACCACAAGGGTCCGTACTTGGCCCACTACTGTTCAATATATTTATTAATGATATAGGAATAGACCTGGGAAGCACAGTGTCAATCTTTGCAGATGATACTAAACTGTGTAAGGTAATAAATTCAGAAATAGACGTAGAGTCTCTACAGAATTACTTACTTAAACTTGAAACCTGGGCATCTAAATGGGGAATGATGTTCAATATTGAAAAATGATAAATTATGCATTTTGGAATTAAAAATAAACTTGCATCCTATTCACTTAATGGGGAAAATATAGGGGTAACAGTAGTGGAAAAAGATTTGGAGGTGCTCATAGATAATAGGCTTAATAACAGTACACAATGTCAAAATGCAGCAAAGAAGGCAAGTAAAGTCCTTGCTTGCATAAAACGGGGTATTGAGACAAGGGACGAGGATGTAAGTCTGCCGCTGTACAAATCATTAGTACATCTACACCTGGAGTATTGTGTTCAATTCTGGGCACCATATTATAAAAAAGATATCAGAGAACTCGAAATAGTTAAAAAGTGAGCTACTAAACTAATTAAAGGGTTATAGACACTGGAGTACGAGGAAAGGCTCACTAGATTAAATATGTATACACTAGAAAAGAGGCGTCTAAGAGGAGATATTATTAATATCTTCAAATATGTAAAGGGTCATTACAATGAGTTAGTAGGGGAGTTGTTTGTTAATAGAACTCTGTATAGTACACGTAGACACTCACTGAGGCTATAGGAGAGTAAATTCCGTACAAAACGTAGGAAAAGGTTCTTCACCGTAAGGGCAATAAGGATTTGGAACTCCCTGCCAGAGAAGGTAATAATGGCAGACTCTGTATATGCATTTAAAAACGGATTGGACAGCTTTCTAGCTGAAAAAAGTATCCAAGGCTATAGCATTTAATATATTGACAATCCAGGTATATTCAATTAGGGTCAGATGCATTCCAACATGCATTTGTCGGAATGGATCCATCAAACCCTATTCAATCCCATCTCAATTCGACTTTAAAAAAAGTCGAATTGAGATGAGACCTGTGAGTGGAGGAGAGGGGGGAGACCAGCGGGGACAGCCGCGGGCAGACGGAGGAGAGCAGCGCAGCAGAAGGATGTCTCACAACTGCCAGACCTCACGGCACTGTCCACCCGGCTCCAGCAAGCGTGACCTCACTTGCTGGAGCCAAGTGGACGCTGCCGTGAGCGGCGCGGCTATAACACATCCTTCTGCAGCGCTATTCTGTAGCATTGCTCTACCCTGTATGCCTGCAGCTCTCCCCCATCTCCCCGCGGCTCTCCCCCCTCTCCTCCTGTAAGGACCCTCATCTCAGTACGACATATTTTTATGATGGTCGTAAACGGGGCCAAATCCTGTCAAATTTGGCCCCGTTTCCCTCAAAAGTATGTGAATCACAGCTATACCGCCGATTCACGTACTATTCGACAAGTTGAATTCCCCGACTTGTCGAATAAAAATGCTGGGGACTGAATAGGTTGAATCACGATTCAGCCTTAAAATTCCCCGATTTGTTGAATAAAAATAACTGGTACTGAATAGGTCAAGTCATGATTCGACCTTAAAAAGTCGAAAACTGACGTCTTTTCAACAGACGGCAGCTTTCGACCCTAATTGAATATACCCCTAAGTATCAGGGAGTGGTACGAAATATAGTTGTCAATTGGTACGAAATTATTACTTCAGCTGGTGCATTATAATATGCACAGCTTGATACAGAATGCAGGTTGAACCCGATGGGCATTTTGCCTGTTTTCAACCTCATTAACTATGGCCCTCATTCTGAGTTGTTCGCTCGTTAGTGGTTTTCGCAACAGAGCGATTTGTCGCAAACTGCGCATGCGCAATGTTCGCAGTGCGTCTGCGCCAAGTAAATTTGCCAAAAAGTTAGGTATCTTACTCACGGCTTAACGAAGAAATCGAGTGTGATTGACAGGAAGTGGGTGTTTCTGGGCGGAAACTGGCCGTTTTATGGGTGTGTGCGGAAAAACGTGCCGTTTCTGGGAAAAACGCGGGAGTGGCTGGAGAAACGGGGGAGTGTCTGGGCGAACGCTGGGTGTGTTTGTGACGTCAAACCAGGAACGAAACTGACTGAACTGATCGCAGTGTAGGAGTAAGTCTCGAGCTACTCAGAAACTGCAAAGAAATAGCTATTCGCAATTATGCGAATCTTTCGTTCGCAATTCTGCAAAGCTAAGATTCACTCCCAGTAGGCGGCGGCTTAGCGTGTGCAAAGCTGCTAAAAGCAGCTAGCGAGCGAACAACTCGGAATGAGGGCCTATGTTACTATGTTATATATTATACAGTATAAGGGATGCGGTCATTAGGTCGACCACACTTAGGTCGACAGTCATTAGGTTGACCACTATTAGTCGACATACATTAGGTTGACATGGTAACTAGGTCGACATGAAAAAAGATCGACATGCGTTCTTCAAATTAAAAATAGTAACCTGTGCCGAGCACAGCGGTAGCGGAGCGAGGCACCTTGTCTGAAGCATGGCGAGTGCAGCGAGCCATGCGAGGGGACACAGTGCACTAATTGGGGTTCCCAGTCACTTTGCAATGAAAACGATACCAAAAAAGTAAAACAAACCTCATGCTGACCTTTTTCCATGTCGACCTTGTTCATGTCGACCTAATGACTGTGTCAACCTATTTCAGGTGTCGACCTAGTCACTGTCGACCAATAGTGGTCGACCTAATGCATGTCGACCCATACCCCATTGTAAGGACCCAACAGATTTTGCATACATGATTCACCAGAGTACCTATGCAAATGTAAGCAGAATGAAAAGGATATTACAAAGCTACTTTTCTCGCAGAAATCTATTCTTCTTCCATTGTAACAATTGTGCAAGCTCTACAGACCTACTTTTTGTACTGTATGTCAATAAAGGGGAATGCTTCTCAATCATGTTCCTGGGAGCACCAGTATATGAGTCACTAAGGACTTGATATTCTGGTGTTGTAAATGTTGTCGACATACATCATGCTAACATTCATAATGTCAGCATGAAAAAATAAACACTGATGAAATGTCAACATGATTAGAAAACGTTTCGGGTGTTCTATTGGTGACTTACCTGATACTGTGGGTATGCTGGCTTCAGCGTGTCTTACGGAACCTGTGGTAATGTCTTGATGACTTCCAGCTCATTCTGCAGCAGTTCTGGTGGTAAGTATCCCTAACCCTCCCCACTAGTGACTAAAACAAAGCCTTGACTCCCACAGCCTGTCCCTAACCCTCCAACTGTCCCTAACCCTAAAACCCCCACCCCGTAGCATAACCCTAACCCTCCACTGCCACACGCTAACCCTAACCCTACAGTCTGAGCAGAATGTCAACATGGCACCTGTCTACAATGTGAACATGTCAACATGTTACGTATGCAAACAAGATAGTTGTCAACGTTTCAACAATGTCAACATCGTAACTGTTGACATTTTGGTGTCCGCATTATGAATGATAATGACTGCATCCCAAAGTTACAGCAGAATGCCTGAATAGATGACAGTATAGAGTATGTGTGTTAACTACAGAAATACTGTGTGGAACGTGTTGCCTTGTATGTAATGTAAATAAGTGTTTATGCTTTGAAGCCAGATCATGTTCACATTATGCAAATGTTGTGAGATACTATTGAAATACAAAATGACAGGTGCTCTTTGATGCTGATGCAATCAGTCCGAGGCTTTCATGTCTTAGATGAGGTTTCAGGGCACTTATGTGTACTGTATGCCTAAATGGAATACCACACTCATTAAAATAATGCACAATAAGCTAAATACGTACTTGAATAATTGATTCCCTTATCGAAACTATAGAAGATACTGTAGTGTCCCACATATTAGGGGAATGTTTTAAATATATGGAGATAAAAAGTTAGGTTTAAAATAGAAAGTGCTCACCTGATGGTATTGTGGGACACGTTTTACCTGAGGGTGTCGGGCAAGCTGTGCATAAAGCCCTGGGAATAAGTGTGTGCAGGAAATCTAGATTTCAGATCTCCCAGGAAGATAAGAACACCTATCAGGGACTAGAGGCAGTTTACTCTCCCCCAGACCTGTGTGTAAAGATGTATAGAGAGTCATTGCATTGAGATTCTTGGCCTGATTTTGAGTCGGATGAAGCCAAGTCCTTGGGGGTAAATCAGATCTGATCGTAGCAGCAAATTTGTTAGCAGTTAGGCAAAACCATGTGCACTGCAGGAGGGGGGGGGGGGCAGATATAACGTGCAGAGAGAGTTAGATTTGGGTGGGTTATTTTGTTTCTGTGCAGGGTAAATACTGCCTGCTTTGTTTTTATACTGCAATTTAGATTTCAGTTTGAACACACCCCACCCAAATCTAACTCTCTCTGCATATGTTATATCTGCCCTCCCTGCAGTGCACATGGTTTTGCCCAACTGCTAACAAATATGCTGCTACGATCAGGTCTGAATTACCCCCTTTGTCTGCATCTTTTGCCACAGATATATCTGCAACTTTCTGCGAATGCCACTACAAAGCTCTTCTGAACGCATGCACAGTGCAACTTAAACTGTCAACTGCAATTTTGCAGTCATACATCATTACCAGAGAATAGTTTGTCAGGGGTCACACATTTGAAAAATGAACTCCATTTTTCAAATGAAGGTAGCCCTAGGTCTGTGGGTGCCAGGATGGGGGGATAGTGCATTTTTAATGTTCCCTCCTCTCTTACCTGTATTTTTAAAAGTCCTACAATATTTATCTTGGGAGGGGGTGAGGCATAATAACATTATTGCAGATCTGAAGTGAAGATGTTATCTATGGTACCCTTGCCCCTCTCCCAGGTCCAAGAGACATCCACTTTCAGAAAGACATTTTTTGTAAGTGCACCCTCCCCTCTCCACGTTTGAACACTTGTATTACAAGTCCTACACACTGAGCTATACTGTATGTCTTCCAATCCAGCATATCAGAGTGACATATCCATCGCAACAGTGCATATCGGGCAGTGTTAATGCTCAATATGTGGGTGCCTGCAGTCACTAGCAACGTCGTCGGGTTTTATGTGCTGCACATCAAACCTGACGATATAACTAGCATCCTGTAGTATGCTAATGAAGGATGGAATATGATCATTCTGTCCTTCATTAACATCGCTCAATGTGTACCCTGATTCCAATATGTCAGCTCGGTACACATCGCTTGAGTGTGTTCCCAGCTTAAAGCATAAACTTTAGTTAATCCTTGAGCTGTCATGTGTTGTGCGCAGAATCCTGTGTCAGTGGTCTGCCAACTACATTTATTTTAACTGTTGCAGAAATAAGATTCTCAGACCATCAGATCATATGCACATTATTGTATGATATTTTTTGTTTTAATATTAATCTTTGTGGATATCATATCATAAATGTATGCTGTCTATTTGATCGATACAGATTAAAGAACATCTTGCCAAGGGACAGAGGATGCTGGCAGGGGAAGGAATGTCTCAGGTGACCAAAACACTGCTTGATTTAACTCAGAGGCGGCATTTTTATGCAGGGGATCTTCTGATCTCAGTGGAAATCCTCAGAAATGTCACAGACACTTTCAAAAGAGCAAGCTATATCCCCGCATCTGATGGAGTTCAGGTAAGATGTTAAGAAATCATGTCTAAATTTAAAAAAAAAACACAATATATTTGCTTGTGCTAACTCATCCAGTGTACGAAAATTAAGATTAATTAAAATTTTAACTAACCAATTATCATATTCTGTACAAGCATTTACTTTGTTCATGTTTCCCAAAATTTGCAAATGAAGAATGACAGAGGAAAGGCTAACTACCATGCCCATGTTGCCTGCCCCCATCAAGAGCTGTCGGGTCCTTCTTCTTATAACTTCTGATAAACATTAGAAAGGAAAGTACACAACAAAGGCATCAAGAGGTATATTTACTAAAGTGCGGGTTTACTGAAGTGGAAATGTTACCTATGGCAATCAATCAGATTCTAGCTATTATCTTCTAGAAGATGCTAGAAAGATACATGATAAGTAGAATCTGATTGTTTGCTATGGGCAACATCTCCACTTCTGTAAACTCGTAGTTTAGTAAATATAACCAATTTTACGAGCCAGCTGAAATACTGATTCAAGCACAGACCAAAACAAAGGACAAGCTCAATGGTACATACAACCGCACATTTAGGGGGTAATTCAGACCTGATTGTAGCAGCAAATTTGTTAGCAGTTGGGAAAAAACATGTGCACTGTGGGGGGGTGGGGGCAGATATAACATATGCAGAGAGAGTTAGATTTGGGTGGGTTATATTGTTTCTGTGCAGGGTAAATACTGGCTGCTTTATTTTTCCACTGCAATTTAGATTTCAGTTTGAACACACCACACCCAAATCTAACTCTCTGCACATGTTATATCTGCCCCCCCCCCCCCCCCCCCCCCTGCAGTGCACATGGTTTTGCACAACTGCTAACAAATTTGCTACTACGACCAAGTCTGAATTACCCCCTTAGGCAGAAATAAAATCCCCATCTTGCAGAGGAGAAAAAAAAAAAGCATTGGTTATGTCGGCACACTAAAGCATAATATATGCTCAAGCAATGAAGACACCACCAGTCAACATCAGCCAATCATAAGTGGTTCACTGGTGCTGCTGACCATCATCTTTATTTGCAACTGTCCTTGACTACCACCAAATAATATGGCTTTTTTAAGTGTATATTGCCCAGTGGTTCACAAATTTTTTTTGATTCACAGCGCCCAAGAGTATCAGAATTTTTTTTTTTTCACGGCACTGTTAGGCCAAAAGCTTTTTTTTTTTTTGACAAAAATATTAAGTTCAGTAAATTGTGTTTATACTGTATGTCATCCTTAGGTTTAATGATGTGGTTAGGAACAAGATTCCCTTCTGTTTATACACATATTTTATAACTGAAAGCCACAAGACCTATCTTTGTCCATTACAAATAAACAATTTGAATGGTCCTGGACAACCAACCCGAGGCACCCCTGCAAATGTCCCAAGGCAGGCCAGGGTGCCACGGCACAGAGTTTGGGAACCTTTGGTATATGCATTTGTGCTCATGTCTGTATTGCATAAACACACAGCCTGCAACATGCCAGTTAGGAGCTGATCGGCTGGTTCTTTATCTCAGTCCACTTTATCTCTTTTCAAAGCTTAGTATATAGACTCCATAGTTACTATATTCCATCTGTGATAGTACACCCCTTCCGTCTCCTGTCTCACCTCCCCAGGTCATACTTGCCTACTTTTGAAAGCTAGTTTCAGGGAGATTATAGTCGGTAGTAGTATGCACCACTCAAAACATGGCGTATTGTCGAGGGGGTGTGCCATGATCCACCCAGAGGACATATTTAGATTAACCCATGGGCGTATCTGTTGCCACGCAGCCATATGCTATGTGCATCTTTCTGCTTATTCCTCTGGCACATATATATATATATATATATATATATATACTGTATATATATATACAGTATATACTGCATAAGTGAATGCTCCTTGTAAGGAAGATGTGTATGGTAGCGAAAAAAGAAAGAAACAAATCTTTGTGGGGCCCTCTTGAAAATTGAATATGTTTAAAATACAACTTTTAATATCTTCATTTAAAAAGCTAGGGGATAAGTCTTGAGTGACTGTACCAGTCTCCTCCTAACATAAACCAAAATTATGGATAGTTGGTCCTGGGCAAAAATATACGCTTGCACGCATACATTCATTACTCTGTGCAAAAAAATTGAGTGCTTGATTGCTTTTAAAATTTATAGACAGATATTAGCTTTAACCACTTGCCTTGGCATGGTCGCATGAGATGAGACCACACCAGGAAGTGCCTTAACTAATCTGATCGCAAACGAAGAGTAACTTCCCACAGCTGCCGCTCCCAGAGGGACCTTCCAGTCCCTCTTCCTCCATGCACCCTCCCCAAGTGTTTGCTTTGATCGGTCAGCATGATAGAACCCCCCCCCCCCCCCCCCTTCCTCACCTGGCAGCTACAGACAATAGCAGCCACTGGGAAAGTATAAATGAAAACCTCCCCCCCAGCTCCCCCAGTGTTCACAGCTATGAAAATCAAAGTTGCAATGATGGTGCTGATCCGAAATTTTTTTTTTTTTAACAAATTTCCAAAAATTTAATAAAATAAATTTGGATACGTTTAAATATATGTTCTTCACCTAATTCACAAAAATTGGCAGTTAAGTGGTTAATTAGATGATGCATACATAGTGAAACCAGTTGCTGTTATTATTGACTTATGTGGTTTATCCACACTTTAAAAGGGTTAGTAATTAGTTATAGTAACAGTTAATGTATTGTACATGCACAGATAAATCATAAAAAGATTATACATATATAATTATTTTTTATTTATTACCAGTTATTTATATAGTGCACATATTCTGCAGCGCTTTACAGGGAATATTTGGCCATTCTCATCAGTCCCTACCCCAGTGGATCTTACAGTCTATGGGGGTATTCAGAGTTGATCGTAGATGTGCTAAATTTAACACATCTACAATCATTTACTCTGACATGCGGGGGGACGCCCAGCACAGGCCTAGTTCACCTGCACAGGTACAAAAGCATTGCACGGCGGCGATGCTTTTGTACCTGGTGAGTAGCTCTCTACCTGTGCAGCTCCTGCACTCTGGAAGGGAGCTACCTACCGCGTTCAGAGTCACAGCAGCTGCATGTGACAACGCAGCCACCGCTGCCCGTCCCCCCAACGGCCCAAACCGAAACATCCACAGGAAACCCATGCAAAACGCGGAGAATATACAAACTCCACACTGTTAAGGCCATGGAGGGAATACATATATATTATACTGTTAGTTTGGTGCAGGAACTCTTCCCTTCCCTTTGCCAGGAAGATGTGTATATAAGCAAGTTTCAGGTCCTGACTTGTTGTGTGACCTGACTTGTTGTGTGACATTTTACAAAAGGATAGGCTTTACATTTTCTTAAGTCCCAGTTCATTCACTGGTGAGCTTTAGATGGAAACATACTGTAGCTTTAAGCAAGGTACAGAATACATTATCCAGAAAACCTAGGTTTGAAGGTATGATCTAAAGAAGGCTCAGTATGACATTATGTTATTTTTGGTGCATTTTCCACACAACCTCCTGTGCTTTGGTATGCCCTGTCATCTGGCCTTACCATTACATTGGAATACACTTAGTTTAGTTTAGTTTAGAGGCTTTGTACAAATGAAAATAAGGTGTCCAGCTCCTGCATAGTAATATGTTTCCCTACTTGTGCTCAATGAGATGTGCAGCCAGTTGTTCACTATAGGATGCACTGGGTCTGGTCTTATCTTCTATTCCAGATAAGCAAGTAGATGCTCTGTCGGCTAAAATGAGACACTCAGGACAAGCTGGGTTTGTTTATCTGACACATTATTGTTTGTTATTCTATTTAAAGGTAGATAGGAGGAGGAGGAGGGGGGGGGAGCCGAAGGGGAAAGCAGGGATGTCATGGGCTCTGGTACATGCAGTTACATAATATGTTAGAGTAGAGATGAAAGCTCTACACCTAAACATACATTTTGTCACATTTTACTTACTTTTTTTTTTACATAGATGCTCACAGGCACTGGCTCAGCAAAATATAGATCTAGGCAGGTGCTGCAGTCAATCTCACACTGCCACAAAGATCACACAGGAAAGACTGCTGCGGCTCTGAGTTTCTGACTCTCTCCACTCACATAGCCTTTCCTGCTCACCTGGCACTGAACATTAGAGATCATGTAAAGTATAATGAGCTCACAGCTAAAGCAGGGATGTGCATTGAGTTAAATGGCTGAGGAGGCAGTGGCTAGTACATGAGCCAGATTTACATAGAATATATGAGCCCAAGAGTTCATGTGGGCATTAGCCACAGATGCAGCAGTGTATACTGCAGGAAATGTGGTGAGTGTTGGTCAGAGATGTGTGGTCAGAGTAGGCAGAAGAGGCAGTGCCTCACCTGCCATAGACTTTTTACTCCAGAGTTTTGACTATAAAAATGCTTAGAATAATACAAAGAAGATATTTTTAATATATTCTTTGTATTTTTCAGATATTTTATAAAGTCAAAACTCTGGTATATACGTTAGTATGACAGGAAAGGCTTTACCTCACCTCACTGCACGTCACTGCTCTAAAGGGATCACTGAAGTCCAAACATACTTTAGTCTGTGAAATCCACTCGTCCAGGCTCTGCTCTCCATCACATCTGGACTCACATAATGCCCAACTTCCCTTCTGGGCATTGGGGAATCTGGGGGCTTTATTTAATTTTATGTTACAGCGGGAGACTCTTCAGTGAACCGGGAGTCTCCCACATGGAGCAATTATGCCCCAGGTGTAAATTGGCATATGTGCTAAAATCTGAATAGGGGCATAATTGTGTGCAGATTTCCATGTGCAGAGATATTTTTGCAAGATATACGCAACACTAACTGATGTAGTGCCCACGCTACATCAAACAACATACCTTTTTTAAAATTCTCATACAAGACTCCACAAATATCCCTTCCTCTCATCCTTTCATAATTTTATTTTGATCTCACATGGAAAATGTTTACAGTAATACAGGTACTAGAATTAAAATCAGCCATTGCTGACACACATTGCAGGAGATGGCATATTGGGGTGGACGCAGTGTAGACAGAGGATATAAAATCTCAAAAAAAGACAAAATTTAAGCACTATGGAATACTCAGATCTGCATTTATACATTTTAAAGTTTAAAAACCTATGAAATATATATATTTGTAATTATACAGCTAATTATTCCCTGAACACTAATTGACATGTGTTCCACTGACAGATAAGAATTGTCTCTTTTATTTCAAGAAGTGGTAGTGAAATGAATCACTATGCAGCCTGAGTAACAAGAAAATATTATATTAGGATGAACAATGAATAGAGTCACAAGGGAGGTTTAGAAGGGCTACTGTGTTTGTCAATACATTTAAGGTTTCTGTTCAATTAGTGCATTTTATAGAAAGTGCATAGATTTATATTGTAAATCTGGAATCTACTGTATATAAACATATAATATATATTGACAAAATATACAATTATTCTGCATGCTACTTCTTGAAACAATTTCAAACTTATTTTGTATATGCAAACATATTTACATTTGTACTTCCTTAAGCTGGCTGCACACCTTATCAACTTTCATCCAACTAATCCACAGGTTCTCAAACTCGGTCCTCAGGACCCCACACGGTTCATGTTTTGCAGGTCATCTGTAGATTTTTAAAATTGCTCCTTGCTGGTTAATCTTAGACCCAGTTTGGGGTAATGGAGGTGTGAGGTGTGGTGCCTCTGGACTGGCTGAGCTGGATGGCCTTAGTGTGGCATACCTTTACATTCTATTAACACTTTTCACTTATTAATTTTTTAACACTATTTCTCTATTTTAATTGCATTTCATTTTTGTATCACCTTCTCTATAGCTTCGGCTTCCTAAATACTAATTTATTAACACTATAGTTTTTTCACTGGTATGCTACGCTGGGCTTTCTGGCTTATGCTGATGTTTTGGGGTGCCACACCCTGCACCTAGATATAGCGCTAGAGACCCCCAAATATACAGAGACGCCTTGATGCGGCTTTGGGGCTTATTCACACATTTGCGCAAATATGTATAACGAAGATCTCTGAATTCTTGTTAGGGTCTCCTGCCCTGTGCTGCCACGTCGTCATGGCAACCGGGAGACAAGTGCTAGTGGAGTAACCTGAGCGCAGCTGATACTCCGGTTCGGGTCTTTTGCTGTGCAGTGGTTATAGGCCTCTTTTCAGGGTAAGCAGATGCTGCTGAATCTTTGTTGGTTAGTCAGTTCATGAAAGTTAGCCAGTACTGTGTAGCTTTGTATTTGTTTGTTGCTTACTGCAAATAGGCCTGGGGATTTGGTATTACACTCTGCCAATCCAGACCTAGCAGTAAGACTGGAGTCAGTCGTTTAGCTTGCTGGGGTTCTGTTACTACTCTGTGAACTTAGCAAGTTTGCGGCTGTATTCTAAGACTTGCCTGTCTAATCCTGTCTCACTGTGCTAGGTGTCAGGGGTCAGTTTAGTGGCAGTAAGCTAAAACCTGTGCACTGCAAGTGAGAATCAGGATTGTGGAGTCTCTCCTTGTGTCTATCATTCCATCTCTGACCAAGGAGTTTACTGCCACACCCGTTGGTAACCCTTTAGGGTTTTGCTGTTGCCCTTAGCAACAGCATTTCGGGTTCTCTACGTATTAAAACACAACATCTTGCTATTTCCATCTGAGCAGTTCTAATACAAGGGAGATACCCAGTTCCTTAGCCTCTGGGCTTCTCTGTTCACTTTGTGTGTATTTTGTTACCCTATCACCTTCTGTGTACATTATGTCATATTCCCCAGTTTGTCTGTGAGTCCATTTGTTTTGCATAACAGTTCAAACACCAGTACATTCCTGCAGACACTGGAGTGCATAACAGTTCTGACACCAGTACTTTCCTGCAGGCACTGGTGTGCATAACATATTCAGCAGCCTAATACTCCTGTTGAAATTTTGTGGGAATATGGAGCATACCCCTCAAAATACGTTGCAACAGGTGGTCGATCAGGTGCAGGTCCTGACTCGACAATTTAATGATTTGTCCATTAAAATGCACACCTCCCAGGCTGCTGGCGGAGCTCCCGCAGCAGCAGCACCTGCAGGGGTTAAGGAGCCGAAAGTAAATCTCCCGGATCGTTTTTCTGGAGATCGCTCGCAGTTCTTTTGTTTCAAGGAGAGCTGCAAGCTATACTTCCGGCTTAGGCCTCAGTCTTCTGGTTCGGAGATTCAGCGGGTGGGCATAGTGATTTCCTTGCTACAAGGAGACCCACAGGTCTGGGCATATGGGTTGCAGCCTGACTGTCCGTCGCTTAAAAGTGTTGATGCTTTTTTTACGGCACTGGGCATGTTGTATGATGACCCTGACAAGACGGCCTCAGCCGAGGCTCAGATTTCGATCCTTAAGCAAGGGCGAAGGCCAGTTGAGGTTTACTGTACGGAGTTTCGGAGGTTGGCCCATGATACCCAGTGGAATGACCCAGCCCTGAGACACCAGTACCGAAGAGGTCTTTCTAACCAGATAAAGGACCAACAGGTACAATATCCCTTGCCTGATAGCTTGGATCAGCTCATGCAGTTATCCATCCGGGTGGATAGACGGCTGAGAGAGCGTAGGCTTGAAAGGGAGACTGAGATTTCCTTCCTTCCCAAGGGAACCTCAGACTCTGAGGAATTTTCTGAGGAGCCTATGCAGATTGGGGCTACCCGCCTCTCCTCGCGTGAGAAGACGCGGAGGAGACAGCAGGGCTTGTGTTTGTACTGTGGGAATAAAGGTCATGTGGTAGTATCATGCCCAGAAAAGCCGGAAAACTTCAGGACCTGAGGGTGATGGGAAATATCCTGTCAGGCCAGAAGTCAGAATTTCCCAAGAAGACTTTTATCATTCCGGTGACCTTGAAGATCCTCGGTCAAACTGTCAAGACTGAGGCCTTTGTGGACAGTGGGGCCGACGGGGTTTTTATGGACCGCCAATTCGCCCTGAAACACTCTGTTCCCTTAGTACCCTTGGCATCGGAAATTGAGATTTGTGGGATAAACGGGGAACCATTATCCCAAGGTAAAATTACCTCTTGCACTAGCCAGATTTCTTTGTTTATTGGAGCCACACACTCTGAAAAATTGTCCTTTTATGTGACTGTCTGTACTTTTGCCCCATTGGTGTTGGGGTTACCCTGGTTAAGGGCCCACAATCCTCAATTTGACTTGGTCTCTGGGGAGATTCTTAGTTGGGGTACTGATTGTTTCAGGAGTTGCTTGAGCCTTCCAGTCAGGCTCTCGCAGCTAAGTTTGCCAGGATTGCCAGGGTGTTATGCAGATTTTGCGGACGTGTTCTCCAAAAAAGTTGCAGAGGTACTACCTCCCCATCGCCCCTATGACTGTGCCATTGATTTGTTGCCAAATGCTAAGCTTCCCAAGAGCAGGTTGTACTCCCTGTCACGTCCTGAGACTCAGGCTATGGCAGAGTACATTCAGGAGAACTTGGCTAAGGGATTTATCAGACCTTCACAGTCTCCAGTTGGGTCGGGGTTCTTCTTCGTGGGTAAAAAGGACGGTTCGTTGCGACCCTGCATCGACTTCAGGGAATTGAACCGTATCACGATTAAAAACTCATACCCACTGCCTCTCATTTCGGTCTTGTTTGACCAGCTTCGTACTGCCACCATTTTTTCTAAGATTGACCTACGCGGTGCGTACAATCTAATCCGAATAAGAGAGGGGGATGAATGGAAGACTGCCTTTAATACCCACTCAGGGCATTATGAATATTTGGTGATGCCTTTTGGGCTCTGTAATGCCCCGGCAGTCTTCCAGGATTTCATGAATGATGTGCTCAGGGAATATTTGGATAGATTCTTAGTTGTATACTTAGATGACATCCTAATCTTCTCCCATTCCCTGGAGGAACATCGGAAGCATGTACGCTTAGTCCTCCAGAAACTCAGAGACCACCGGCTTGGGGCGAAGCTGGAGAAGTGCGAATTTGAAGTTCAGCAAATCGCATTTCTAGGATATATTATCTCCCCAGAAGGTTTCCAAATGGAGGGTTCCAAGGTACAGGCAGTCCTGGATTGGGTGCAGCCCACTAGTTTGAAGGCGCTTCAGCGTTTCCTGGGCTTTGCGAATTTTTATAGACGATTTATCGCTGGATTTTCGTCTATAGTGGCGCCCTTGGTGGCACTCACTAAGAAAGGGGCGGATGTTGCTCACTGGTCTTGTGAGGCTAAAGCGGCTTTTGCCCGTCTCAAAAGGGCATTTGTTTCGGCCAAGGTGCTGCGACACCCAGATCCAGAGCGTCCTTTTGTGGTGGAGGTGGATGCCTCTGAGATGGGTATTGGGGCAGTGCTTTCTCAGATGGGAGTGTCTGATAATCGCCTTCATCCCTGTGCTTACTTTTCCCGTAAATTTTCGCCTGCCGAGATGAATTATGACGTGGGTAACCGGGAATTGTTGGCTATTAAGGATGCACTCGAGGAGTGGAGACACTGGCTTGAGGGGGCTAAGTTTGTGGTCTCAATTCTCACTGACCATAAGAATCTGGCATATTTAGAGTCAGCGAAGCGTCTCAATGCCAGGCAGGCACGATGGGCTTTGTTTTTTGCTCGCTTTAATTTTTTGATAACATATCGCCCTGGGTCAAAAAACATCAAGGCTGATGCGCTCTCGCAGAGTTTTGCTCCAATCCAGGAGACCACCGAGGAGCCGTTGCCCATTGTTTCCCCATCATGTATTAAAGTGGGCATTACCCAGGACCTCTTATCATTAGTCCTTAGAGCACAGGAGCAGGCTCCTCCAGACCTTCCGGTAGGTCTTTTGTTTGTGCCTCCTAGGTTAAGACAGCGAGTGTTCCTGGAATTCCATGCCAAGAAGTCGGCAGGTCACCCGGGTATTGCCAGAACTCGGGAGTTGCTATCTAGGGCGGTGTGGTGGCCCTCGGTGGCTAAGGATGTGGATCAGTGGGTTCGGGCATGTGACATCTGTGCCCGAAATAAGACTCCTAGAGGGGTTCCTGTTGGCCCATTACATCCACTCTCTATCCCATCTAAGCCATGGACCCACATTTCAATGGATTTTGTGGTGGACTTGCCCAAATCCTCGGGGATGACAGCCATCTGGGTTGTCGTTGACAGGTTTTCGAAGATGGCGCACTTCGTTCCACTGGTTGGGCTGCCATCAGCCAGACGCCTGTCTGAATTATTTATGCTGCATGTTGTGCGTCTCCACGGGTTGCCACTTGATGTGGTCTCTGACCGCGGATCCCAGTTTGTGGCCAAATTCTGGAGGGCATTTTGTTCCGATCTCCAGATTTCTGTCAGCTTGTCGTCAGGCTACCATCCGCAGTCTAATGGGCAGACTGAAAGGGTGAACCAGTCCTTGGAGCAGTTCCTCAGGTGTTATGTCTCCAAGTGTCAGACTGACTGGGTTGCTCATCTGTCCATGGCGGAGTTTGCCTATAACAACGCGGCTCACTCTGCTACAGGGATCTCTCCCTTCCTTTGTGTGTATGGGCATCATCCTAAGGCCAATTCTTTTGACCCCCTGGACTCCACGCCTGGTGGTTCCTCTGTGGTTTTGGTCCTTAGAGGTATTTGGCGGAAAGTGAAGAAAGCCCTTGTGTCTGTGTCATTAGTGACCAATAGGGTTTTTGATAAGCGGAAAAGACCCTGCAGCTTCAAATTAGGAGACTTCGTCTGGTTGTCAACCAAGAATTTGAAGTTGAGACAGCCATCTCATAAGTTAGGCCCCCGGTTCATCGGCCCTTATAAGATCACCAGGGTTATCAATCCGGTGGCATTTCAGTTAGATCTGCCCCGTTCTTTGGGTATCAATAAAACATTTCATTGTTCCCTTTTAAAACGGGCGATTAGTAATCCTTCTTCCAGTGGAAGACCTTCCCCTCTTCTGATACGTGGCCAGAGGGAGTTTGTTGTTGAAAGGATTCTTGACTCCAAGGTGGTTCGGGGTCGGCTGTCATTTTTGGTGCACTGGAAGGGGTATGGCCCGGAGGAGCGGTCGTGGGTGCGCAGTTGTGATCTTCATGCCCCCAGACTGATACACTCTTTCTTCTCGCAGTTCCCCGATAAACCCGGTGGTAGGGGTTCTTTGACCCCTCGTCAGAAGGGGGGTACTGTTAGGGTCTCCTGCCCTGTGCTGCCACGTCGTCATGGCAACCGGGAGACAAGTGCTAGTGGAGTAACCTGAGCGCAGCTGATACTCCGGTTCGGGTCTTTTGCTGTGCAGTGGTTATAGGCCTCTTTTCAGGGTAAGCAGATGCTGCTGAATCTTTGTTGGTTAGTCAGTTCATGAAAGTTAGCCAGTACTGTGTAGCTTTGTATTTGTTTGTTGCTTACTGCAAATAGGCCTGGGGATTTGGTATTACACTCTGCCAATCCAGACCTAGCAGTAAGACTGGAGTCAGTCGTTTAGCTTGCTGGGGTTCTGTTACTACTCTGTGAACTTAGCAAGTTTGCGGCTGTATTCTAAGACTTGCCTGTCTAATCCTGTCTCACTGTGCTAGGTGTCAGGGGTCAGTTTAGTGGCAGTAAGCTAAAACCTGTGCACTGCAAGTGAGAATCAGGATTGTGGAGTCTCTCCTTGTGTCTATCATTCCATCTCTGACCAAGGAGTTTACTGCCACACCCGTTGGTAACCCTTTAGGGTTTTGCTGTTGCCCTTAGCAACAGCATTTCGGGTTCTCTACGTATTAAAACACAACATCTTGCTATTTCCATCTGAGCAGTTCTAATACAAGGGAGATACCCAGTTCCTTAGCCTCTGGGCTTCTCTGTTCACTTTGTGTGTATTTTGTTACCCTATCACCTTCTGTGTACATTATGTCATATTCCCCAGTTTGTCTGTGAGTCCATTTGTTTTGCATAACAGTTCAAACACCAGTACATTCCTGCAGACACTGGAGTGCATAACAGTTCTGACACCAGTACTTTCCTGCAGGCACTGGTGTGCATAACAATTCTATTATCATGTGGAATTTATATCTGGTTACGGTTATCATTCAGGGTGCTGGAGGAAACAAATGCCTGGATTTTTAAAATGTGGCAGTTGGTCCTACACAGTGCACCTGCTGGGAGACATGGAAAACGTGAACCGTGTGGGGACCTGAGGACCGAGTTTGAGAACCACTGAACTAACCAACTGTCCAACATTTGTCCAACTTGTCAATTGAATGATCGTGAAATGTAATCCAAATGTCTAACCACCTTTCATTAGACCATCCAACCAGCAAACATCTCGGCAACTAATTTATTTTGTTATGACACAGAAATACAGTAGGTGGTCCCTCTCCTCTGCATGGCAAAACAGAAAAAACTAAGTGAAAAAGAATTGAGTGGTGGCTCTCCCACTTTCTAATCAATACAACATCAGCCTAATTCTGATACCATGATCATTCAGTTAGGGGAAAAGTGTCCAACTTTCTCTATATTCTGGTATGATAGTATCGGTGTAGGAGGAAACATGACAAATCAACATCTTTGATTTTACTATCTGGAATTACTATTTTATATTTTTGCCTTCTTTGTGCATTTGCGAGTAAATATATGTTTATTCATTTTTCCATGTGCTGCAAGCTTTAGATTCACTACACATAATTTGGCAGAAATGGATTTGTGCAGATTCGTATGTACTGTTTTGTTTATTACTAGTTATTTATATAGCACACACATATTCTGCAGCGCTTTACAGATAATATTTGGCCATTCACATCAGTCCCTGCCCCAGTGGACCTTACAATCTATTTTCCCTACCACATGTACACACACACACACACACACACACACACACACACACACACACACACACACATTCACACTAGGGTTAATTTTTGTTTATAATATACAGGACTATTTTGTACTTTCTATAGTGCATTGCTGTTATTAATCTGGTACATTATCATACATGCACTAGCAGTATTTACTATATATATATTTATCAAAGGACTCAGATTATGCACTCTCTCGTGGTTAGGCAAACCAATGGGGCAGCTGGACACACCCCCTCAGGAGACTGGCCACACCTCTAAACCTGGGCCCCTACAACTGCATTCCCCAGGTGGGCCTTTCATGCATCAGCCGGACACTGGGTGCAAGTGAGCACGGATGATGACCAATAGGAAACCAAGTGCACATGCATAGGTGGTTGCATCAGTAGATGTGTACAAGTCTACTGTACAGTATATACAACAGTTGAATTTATGCCCATGTTATTTTCAAGTTTGCTTCAGGCCCAAAGAGTACATTTCAACTCCATGTGTCAGTGCTACTAGCAAAATATTAATATATGTATTTAAAACTGTAAAAATATTTATATTAAAACTTTTTTCTGCTAATTTTGAGCTTCTGTAATCATGTTAGAAAAAATCAAAATATTGTTCATTACTGAAGGTCAAATAAAAGCTAGCAGAAGGACTTTCATTTTAGCCATTTCGCATTGGCATAGCAGTGGCAATGATCTCAAGAGCCATTAAAATTTGCAGCATGAACACAAACTATAAATGTGTGCTCTAGAGAGCAGCACATTTACCTCTATACTACAGTATCTAAGCCTGATCTACATGTACTCATTTGAATGTTACGCAATGTTGCTTCTTAATCAACAGCTGCTGTGAGACCTTTAAGAACATCTTAGTCAGTTTGCAACAGATGCTTTGTGGTTCTTTGAAATTTTCAGTATTTCACATATAACAAAAAATGTTAAAAGAGATATCGAGGGAACAGTAATCTAAATGCATGATGAAACAAAAGATTGCATTTTGCTTCTGAAAACAATGTCCTTCTGATGGGAATACAGAGAAAGCAATCTATTGTGCTATAGAGTTGAAAAAATAAATTCACATAATGTGAACATTCATGTAACCTACTGTACATGAGATAAAACATTGTTGTGTCATTAGATGCAATATACTGAATAGCCATTCCATGCCAGTACACTTCCGGCTGCATTATCATTGCTGCTAAATGATGCATCCATCCTGTATATTTTCATTTCCAGCATGAGCCAAATGTCACCATCTCCACATCCTAGCTTTTCTGGCTGCATTCCAAATTAAGACCAAATAGTATTCAGTGATTTATTAGATGACATTGAAACAGTGCCTACTTTTGTATGCTAATTCTGACAAAATAAATAAAGGGAGTTTGTTTTCTTGTATGTTAATTTGTGTCAAAGAGTAAAGCTCTTAAAATATTGATAATGCTATTGAAAGCTATCCAAGAGAGGCTGAAATATTCTGTGTGCTTCTGGATAGGCTTCACTATGGTATGCATATTGATAATTTGCTAAGCATAGCCAGTTTTATGTCCATAGCTGCACAATGTCTCAATCAGAATTTTAACGTCTAATGGTGTTTCCTCAGTTGCCTGATTGCTAGAGACTTATTTGTAAAAGCCTGATACCTGTTGACTTCTAGGTCCCCACAGAAAACTGTAAAACCAGTATGAGCGGCATAAATGCAGCTGAATTTACATCTCTGTGTGCATAATTATGGCAGCTTTGCTTGCTCTTGATGAAACTAGCTAATTAACGTACAGCTTACTGTACTGTACTTGCCAACTTCTCCTGAGTGTCAGGAAGATCCCCTGAAATAGCAGCAATCTCCCTGACTCCCTGAAGTGTGCAACAATCTCCCTGATTGTACCAAATGCCCATTATGTTGCTGTTTATGCTTGTAAAAAAAAATAAACCAGAGATATAAACATTCAAATGGGATAATTTCCCTGATTATGAGGCCCAATCGTCTCTATGGGATCTTATCGGGATCCCGGCACTCTGGATGCTAGAAGTCAAAATGCCAACAGCGGCACCCCAATGATTAGGATCCCGACACCTAAAAGGTAATTATGCTACCCTTAATCCCTAAACCAAATCCTCCCTACCTGCAGCCTGTCCCTAACCCTCCTCTGTGATGGCTAACCCTAATGCCCCTTTCCCATGGCCTAAACCTAACCCTCCCTACCCCCTCGCAGCCTTTCCCACCCTGCAGTCTAACCCTAACCCTCTCCCCAAACAGCCTAAACCTACACCCCCCCCCCCACACGCAGTTTACCTTTCTGCAGAGCCAGCAGTCCTTTGTTTGGGATCCCAGTGTTCAGGATTCTGGCACCAAAATTATGATCCATGTCGGGAACCTTGCGCAGTATTCCGAGAAGTGTTGGTATTCCGGTGTCAGTATTCCAACTGCTGGGATCCTGACCAGATCCCATCTCTATGGCTTCATGCGTTTTCAAATGTGATTTCTCATGGCCACTTGAGAGTATATACTGTGTATGTGTCAAACTATAATTGCTGAGGTGCTTGCTTACATTTGGATGTGAGTCAATTTTATTTCACACCTCTCAGGCAGTGTGCATCCCCTTTAACGCTGCAGTCATAGGTGTTGTTTTCACAATCTCCCTGAAATACTTTTTCTAAAGTAGGCAAGTATGATGTACAGTGCAGGACAGGTCAAAAGCTTTTTCATGCTGTGCATTATCTAGTCCTGCAAAGTAAAATTAAAATACAGTAAATACATAAAAAACACTTAGAAAGTTTTTAGACATGTATTTCTCTTAACTAAGGCTAAAGAGTTTTTTCAGATTGACAATAAATGTAAACCCCTTGGATAAAATGTAAATTAACATTCTACACTGTCTGTTTACAGATGTAGGTGCACACATAAAACAAATATGCATAGGCAAATGCTGGGGGTTCCCCTTTCACCACAGCCTGGCCAGTGACAACTACATGCAGTATAAAGGGTGGAAATGAGCTGATTCCATATCCAGAATAGGGGCCCGCACAGGGGTTACTGTACCCCAGGCTGCCCTCTGTCAGGTGGCCCCCTGGCCAGCGCACACTGACATCATTAGCTCTCCCTCTTGTGCAGCAGCAGAACCAGGCAGCCAGAATGCAATAAGGGCGCTTGTTATGCACACCAGTGCCTGCAGGAAAGTACTGGTGTCAGGACTGTTATGCACTCCAGTGCCTGCAGGAATGTACTGGTGTTTGTACTGTTATGCAAAACAAATGGACTTACAGACAGACTGGGGAATATGACATAACGTACACAGAAGGTGATAGGGTAACAAAATACACACAAAGTGAACAGAGAAGCCCAGAGGCTAAGGAACTGGGTATCTCCCTTGTATTAGAACTGCTCAGATGAGAAAAGCAAGATGTTGTGTTTTAATACGTAGAGAACCCGAAATGCTGTTGCTAAGGGCAACAGCAAAACCCTAAAGGGTTACCAACGGGTGTGGCAGTAAACTCCTTGGTCAGAGATGGAATGATAGACACAAGGAGAGTCTCCACAATCCTAATTCTCACTTGCAGTGCACAGGTTCAGCTTACTGCCACTAAACTGACCCCTGACACCTAGCAAAGTGAGACAGGATTAGACAGGCAAGTCTTAGAATACAGCCGCAAACTTGCTAAGTTCACAGAGTAGTAACAGAACCCCAGCAAGCTAAACGACTGACTCCAGTCTTACTGCTAGGTCTGGATTGGCAGAGTGTAATACCAAATCCCCAGGCCTATTTGCAGTAAGCAACAAACAAATACAAAGCTACACAGTACTGGCTAACTTTCAGAAACTGACTAACCAACAAAGATTCAGCAGCATCTGCTTACCCTGAGAATAGCCCTTATAAAGCAGGTGCTGTCCACGCCCCACTCAGACCTCACAGACTGTGAGCACAAAAACCAGCACCGGATCCCCTGCCATGCACAGAGCCTATAACCACTGCACTGCAAAAGACCCGAACCGGAGTATCAGCTGCGCTCAGGTCACTCCGCTAGCACTTGTCTCCCGGTTGCCATGACGACGTGGCAGCACAGGGCAGGAGACCCTAACAGTACCCCCCCTCTGACGAGGGGTCAAAGAACCCCTACCACCGGGTTTATCGGGGAACTGCGAGAAGAAAGAGCGTATCAGTCTGGGGGCATGAAGATCACAACTGCGCACCCACGACCGCTCCTCCGGGCCATACCCCTTCCAGTGCACCAAAAATGACAGCCGACCCCGAACCACCTTGGAGTCAAGAATCCTTTCAACAACAAACTCCCTCTGGCCACGTATCAGAAGAGGGGAAGGTCTTCCACTGGAAGAAGGATTACTAATCGCCCGTTTTAAAAGGGAACAATGAAATGTTTTATTGATACCCAAAGAACGGGGCAGATCTAACTGAAATGCCACCGGATTGATAACCCTGGTGATCTTATAAGGGCCGATGAACCGGGGGCCTAACTTATGAGATGGCTGTCTCAACTTCAAATTCTTGGTAGACAACCAGACGAAGTCTCCTAATTTGAAGCTGCAGGGTCTTTTCCGCTTATCAAAAACCCTATTGGTCACTAATGACACAGACACAAGGGCTTTCTTCACTTTCCGCCAAATACCTCTAAGGACCGAAACCACAGAGGAACCACCAGGCGTGGAGTCCAGGGGGTCAAAAGAATTGGCCTTAGGATGATGCCCATACACACAAAGGAATGGAGAGATCCCTGTAGCAGAGTGAGCCGCGTTGTTATAGGCAAACTCCGCCATGGACAGATGAGCAACCCAGTCAGTCTGACACTTGGAGACATAACACCTGAGGAACTGCTCCAAGGACTGGTTCACCCTTTCAGTCTGCCCATTAGACTGCGGATGGTAGCCCGACGACAAGCTGACAGAAATCTGGAGATCGGAACAAAATGCCCTCCAGAATTTGGCCACAAACTGGGATCCGCGGTCAGAGACCACATCAAGTGGCAACCCGTGGAGACGCACAACATGCAGCATAAATAATTCAGACAGGCGTCTGGCCGATGGCAGCCCAACCAGTGGAACGAAGTGCGCCATCTTCGAAAACCTGTCAACGACAACCCAGATGGCTGTCATCCCCGAGGATTTGGGCAAGTCCACCACAAAATCCATTGAAATGTGGGTCCATGGCTTAGATGGGATAGAGAGTGGATGTAATGGGCCAACAGGAACCCCTCTAGGAGTCTTATTTCGGGCACAGATGTCACATGCCCGAACCCACTGATCCACATCCTTAGCCACCGAGGGCCACCACACCGCCCTAGATAGCAACTCCCGAGTTCTGGCAATACCCGGGTGACCTGCAGACTTCTTGGCATGGAATTCCAGGAACACTCGCTGTCTTAACCTAGGAGGCACAAACAAAAGACCTACCGGAAGGTCTGGAGGAGCCTGCTCCTGTGCTCTAAGGACTAATGATAAGAGGTCCTGGGTAATGCCCACTTTAATACATGATGGGGAAACAATGGGCAACGGCTCCTCGGTGGTCTCCTGGATTGGAGCAAAACTCCGCGAGAGCGCATCAGCCTTGATGTTTTTTGACCCAGGGCGATATGTTATCAAAAAATTAAAGCGAGCAAAAAACAAAGCCTGCCTGGCATTGAGACGCTTCGCTGACTCTAAATATGCCAGATTCTTATGGTCAGTGAGAATTGAGACCACAAACTTAGCCCCCTCAAGCCAGTGTCTCCACTCCTCGAGTGCATCCTTAATAGCCAACAATTCCCGGTTACCCACGTCATAATTCATCTCGGCAGGCGAAAATTTACGGGAAAAGTAAGCACAGGGATGAAGGCGATTATCAGACACTCCCATCTGAGAAAGCACTGCCCCAATACCCATCTCAGAGGCATCCACCTCCACCACAAAAGGATGCTCTGGATCTGGGAGTCGCAGCACCTTGGCCAAAACAAATGCCCTTTTGAGACGGGCAAAAGCCGCTTTAGCCTCACAAGACCAGTGAGCAACATCCGCCCCTTTCTTAGTGAGTGCCACCAAGGGCGCCACTATAGACGAAAATCCAGCGATAAATCGTCTATAAAAATTCGCAAAGCCCAGGAAACGCTGAAGCGCATTCAAACTAGTGGGCTGCACCCAATCCAGGACTGCCTGTACCTTGGAACCCTCCATTTGGAAACCTTCTGGGGAGATAATATATCCTAGAAATGCGATTTGCTGAACTTCAAATTCGCACTTCTCCAGCTTCGCCCCAAGCCGGTGGTCTCTGAGTTTCTGGAGGACTAAGCGTACATGCTTCCGATGTTCCTCCAGGGAATGGGAGAAGATTAGGATGTCATCTAAGTATACAACTAAGAATCTATCCAAATATTCCCTGAGCACATCATTCATGAAATCCTGGAAGACTGCCGGGGCATTACAGAGCCCAAAAGGCATCACCAAATATTCATAATGCCCTGAGTGGGTATTAAAGGCAGTCTTCCATTCATCCCCCTCTCTTATTCGGATTAGATTGTACGCACCGCGTAGGTCAATCTTAGAAAAAATGGTGGCAGTACGAAGCTGGTCAAACAAGACCGAAATGAGAGGCAGTGGGTATGAGTTTTTAATCGTGATACGGTTCAATTCCCTGAAGTCGATGCAGGGTCGCAACGAACCGTCCTTTTTACCCACGAAGAAGAACCCCGACCCAACTGGAGACAGTGAAGGTCTGATAAATCCCTTAGCCAAGTTCTCCTGAATGTACTCTGCCATAGCCTGAGTCTCAGGACGTGACAGGGAGTACAACCTGCTCTTGGGAAGCTTAGCATTTGGCAACAAATCAATGGCACAGTCATAGGGGCGATGGGGAGGTAGTACCTCTGCAACTTTTTTGGAGAACACGTCCGCAAAATCTGCATAACACCCTGGCAATCCTGGCAAACTTAGCTGCGAGAGCCTGACTGGAAGGCTCAAGCAACTCCTGAAACAATCAGTACCCCAACTAAGAATCTCCCAAGAGACCCAGTCAAATTGAGGATTGTGGGCCCTTAACCAGGGTAACCCCAACACCAATGGGGCAAAAGTACAGACAGTCACATAAAAGGACAATTTTTCAGAGTGTGTGGCTCCAATAAACAAAGAAATCTGGCTAGTGCAAGAGGTAAGTTTACCTTGGGATAATGGTTCCCCGTTTAACCCACAAATCTCAATTTCCGATGCCAAGGGTACTAAGGGAACAGAGTGTTTCAGGGCGAATTGGCGGTCCATAAAAACCCCGTCGGCCCCACTGTCCACAAAGGCCTCAGTCTTGACAGTTTGACCGAGGATCTTCAAGGTCACCGGAATGATAAAAGTCTTCTTGGGAAATTCTGACTTCTGGCCTGACAGGATATTTCCCATCACCCTCAGGCCCTGAAGTTTTCCGGCTTTTCTGGGCATGATACTACCACATGACCTTTATTCCCACAGTACAAACACAACCCCTGCTGTCTCCTCCGCGTCTTCTCACGCGAGGAGAGGCGGGTAGCCCCAATCTGCATAGGCTCCTCGGAAAATTCCTCAGAGTCTGAGGATCCCTTGGGAAGGAAGGAAATCTCAGTCTCCCTTTCAAGCCTACGCTCTCTCAGCCGTCTATCCACCCGGATGGATAACTGCATGAGCTGATCCAAGCTATCAGGCAAGGGATATTGTACCAGTTGGTCCTTTATCTGGTTAGAAAGACCTCTTCGGTACTGGTGTCTCAGGGCTGGGTCATTCCACTGGGTATCATGGGCCAACCTCCGAAACTCCGTACAGTAAACCTCAACTGGCCTTCGCCCTTGCTTAAGGATCGAAATCTGAGCCCCGGCTGAGGCCGTCTTGTCAGGGTCATCATACAACATGCCCAGTGCCGTAAAAAAAGCATCAACACTTTTAAGCGACGGACAGTCAGGCTGCAACCCATATGCCCAGACCTGTGGGTCTCCTTGTAGCAAGGAAATCACTATGCCCACCCGCTAAATCTCCGACCCAGAAGACTGAGGCCTAAGCCGGAAGTATAGCTTGCAGCTCTCCTTGAAACAAAAGAACTGCGAGCGATCTCCAGAAAAACGATCCGGGAGATTTACTTTCGGCTCCTTAACCCCTGCAGGTGCTGCTGCTGCGGGAGCTCCGCCAGCAGCCTGGGAGGTGTACATTTTAATGGACAAATCATTAAATTGTCGAGTCAGGACCTGCACCCGATCGACCACCTGTTGCAACGTATTTTGAGGGGTATGCTCCATATTCCCACAAAATTTCAACAGGAGTATTTGGCTGCTGAATATGTTATGCACACCAGTGCCTGCAGGAAAGTACTGGTGTCAGGACTGTTATGCACTCCAGTGCCTGCAGGAATGTACTGGTGTTTGAACTGTTATGCAAAACAAATGGACTTACAGACAGACTGGGGAATATGACATAACGTACACAGAAGGTGATAGGGTAACAAAATACACACAAAGTGAACAGAGAAGCCCAGAGGCTAAGGAACTGGGTATCTCCCTTGTATTAGAACTGCTCAGATGAGAAAAGCAAGATGTTGTGTTTTAATACGTAGAGAACCCGAAATGCTGTTGCTAAGGGCAACAGCAAAACCCTAAAGGGTTACCAACGGGTGTGGCAGTAAACTCCTTGGTCAGAGATGAATGATAGACACAAGGAGAGTCTCCACAATCCTAATTCTCACTTGCAGTGCACAGGTTCAGCTTACTGACACTAAACTGACCCCTGACACCTAGCAAAATGAGACAGGATTAGACAGGCAAGTCTTAGAATACAGCCGCAAACTTGCTAAGTTCACAGAGTAGTAACAGAACCCCAGCAAGCTAAACGACTGACTCCAGTCTTACTGCTAGGTCTGGATTGGCAGAGTGTAATACCAAATCCCCATGCCTATTTGCAGTAAGCAACAAACAAATACAAAGCTACACAGTACTGGCTAACTTTCAGAAACTGACTAACCAACAAAGATTCAGCAGCATCTGCTTACCCTGAGAAGAGGCCTTATAAAGCAGGTGCTGTCCACGCCCCACTCAGACCTCACAGACTGTGAGCACAAAAACCAGCACCGGATCCCCTGCCATGCACAGAGCCTATAACCACTGCACAGCAAAAGACCCGAACCGGAGTATCAGCTGCGCTCAGGTCACTCCGCTAGCACTTGTCTCCCGGTTGCCATGACGACGTGGCAGCACAGGGCAGGAGACCCTAACAGCGCTATACAGTGCAGCAGAGGCACAGGAGTGTCAGGCTTTATAAGTTAGCGATGGAGCTTCCCGACCAGGGGAGAGTGCTATAAGGGATCCTAGCTTCTACTCCTCCCCGCCTGGGTGTCTGGGTCCTGTGTAGCAGCAAGGTTTTCTAATGAGAGCATTTGGGTCAATAAAGAAAACCACACAGAAAGTCCTCTTGAGTCCTGTCAAAGTGTGTAAGTAGTACAGAGGCTGCCGCTATTCTTGCATGTGATAAGATAAATTATACATTTTATTTTTCTGTGTGTATTTTAAGGTTTTTCATGTTGCCTTTGTTCCACCACAAGAAAACTTTATAAAATGGTTGTTTGTCAATTAGGTGGAGCTATAAACAATACCCAGGCATTATTAAACATTATTATTTAACATACACCTTTGTTTAAAATGTAATATACAGTACATAATCCATACCTCGCAGCATGACCAATTCCAGGAGGGAAAAAGTATTTTATTTATGATTGCAATCACCTGTGTTGACATACCTTTCTTATCAATTAAAGAGTTCAACACATGTGACGCCAGGAGCTGGTTATAGATTTGAGGGGGAGAGTGGGACACCTGAGGGGAGGAGCCTCCCATTTTTCTATTTTTAACCATTTGTTAACATTTTACAGTAAAAAAGCCTGCAAGGATCATAATGATCACTGTGGGGCTTCAACACTGCATCAGATTGATGGCTGCGTCGTCAGATGCAGTATAGGGTTTTAAAATCTGACAGGTATCGACTATAGCTTTTAAATGACAGTCAAAACTTTTTTTTTTTAAATCTGTCATTTTTTAAATAGACCCAAAACCGATCTTTAGTAAATGTATTCTATAATCTATTGTCTCTTCAATCACCTGTGAGTCCAATTAGCAGTTAACTAATGGCAAGTTGGAAACTAAGGGCCTTATTTAGCAATTTCATTTGGTTGATTACTGGGCCAGTGTCCACGTGCAGAGCCCATTCTGAGTGAGATTCAATCACATTACAGTGATGCAATCAGGCAGAGGCATTCATTGGGCCGTTGGGGGTGGCAACGCAGTATTGCGGGGGCATGGCAATGAAAACAAGGGCGAGTCCGGACATTTTCGGGGCAGCCACGTGATGTCACACGTGGCCGCTGCAACGGGAAACATGGCACCAGTGTGCCTGTATACGCAGCCTGGCTGAGTATGCAGAGGGCTACGGGTATTTCCTGATGCCTGCACTGCATTTGCATTTTTAAATGCGAACGCAGTGTGGGATGGCCCCCAGCATGTGAGTGCTAACAGTTGCAGTTTTGCTTTATTAGCAAAACTGCAACTGAAGCTGAATAAGGTCCTAAATAATGGAAGATGCAGCACAGTGATTGGTATTGTTGGCTGAGTCTTATGTTGAATTCCCACCAGGGCTTTGTATGTTTTTTCTTTTTGTGTACATGTACATGTATGTCTCCTCCAGGTGCTGCATGCTTATGCTGGCCCTAGTGTGGGTGTTTTTGATAGGGAAGATAGAATGTGAACTCTGCTGAAAGCAGGGACAGTTGTAAATGAAAAACTCTTTGTACAATACCGGATAATACTGTATGTTGGTACTAAATGTAAAGGATGATGTAAACCATAGACACATATGTATATTGTACCTAGACGGGATCCCAGTGGTCAGGAGACCGACGCCGGGATCCCGACAGCAAGAATACCGGTGGAAAGTGCAGCATGCCCCTCACGGGCTTGCTACGCTCACCATACTTGGGCCCAATGGTGACCTTAGGTTGCCACAAGGTTCTATTCCCCCTCGGGTGGTGGCGTAGACAACCACCCGAGTGGGGATTCCAGGCAGCAGTTGGTATTCTGACCACTGGTATGTCTTCTGGAATCGGCATCCTGATCGCCGGGATTCTGACAGCCAGGAACATGACTGCATACCACCTAGATAAGTTTGTGCACAAGTTCATGGGGTATGTTCTGATAGAGCAAAGAAAGAGTCTTTGCTACAAATCTCATCCTGGAGAAAAGCCTATTGAGGCATGCAGTTCCTTTCCTAAGCTTTACTATCTTTAAAATCATTAAATTATAAATCTCTTATGGGTGATTCACCAGAAAGTGGACATAATGTCCTGTGCATCACGCGCATTTATTTATTTTTTCATATTAAAATGCTCTGTTAAGAAATTGTTGTTATATGAAAACTTAATTGCTTAGTAGATATTCCTTACCCCAGAGCCGACCGTAACCAATGTGATTCTCTAGGCAAGATTTTGGCCCCCTTGCTCTGCCGCTAGTTCTGCCTCTGACCCTGCACCCTTTTCCCAGCACCATCACTCCTCACCCATAGCAGTCTTCATTTTGGTGCTCCTACCGCCTATATTTTAAATAGAAACAGTGGCACACAGCCAAAAAGGGACCTGTTCTTGCTGGGAAGGGGCGTGGCCAAACAATAGTACTCCTCAATCAAATTATGCCACACAGTAGTGCAACTTTATTCACATTATATCATGTGATAGTGTCCCTTATTCACATTACATCACACTGTAGTACCATTTGTCCTTATATACATTACTCCTCACAGTAGTGCCCCTTATTCACATTACCTTAAACTGAATTGCTCCTTATTCACATTACAACATACCACACCATATTGCTCTTTATTCACATTAGATCACACAGTAGTGCCCTTTCAATACATTATGCCACACAGTAGAGCACCTTATACACATAATGACACACATTAGTAATGCCTTTATACACAAATCTCACACAGCAATGCCCCTTACACATATGACACAGATTATTAATGCCATTATACACATAATGACATACATAAAGCACCTTACACATATGCCGCACATTATTAATTCCCTTATACACATAATGATAGACATAGTGCCCTTACACATATGCCGCACATTATTAATGCATTTATACACGACACACATATTGCCCCATGACACAATATTGCACAACCAACCCACCCGCACACAGCACTCACATGGCCACTAACACTGTGACCTCTGCTTCTGCTTGGATACAAATGTGTCCTCATACATCTTGCCTCAATACGCCATGCAGCAGGAGATGCCTGGTGTGAGTCAGTGTTAGGGTCTCCTGCCCTGTGCTGCCACGTCGTCATGGCAACCGGGAGACAAGTGCTAGTGGAGTAACCTGAGCGCAGCTGATACTCCGGTTCGGGTCTTTTGCTGTGCAGTGGTTATAGGCTCTGTGCACGGCAGGGGATCCGGTGCTGGTTTTTGTGCTCACAGTCTGTGAGGTCTGAGTGGGGCGTGGACAGCACCTGCTTTATAAGGCCTCTTTTCAGGGTAAGCAGATGCTGCTGAATCTCTGTTGGTTAGTCAGTTCATGAAAGTTAGCCAGTACTGTGTAGCTTTGTATTTGTTTGTTGCTTACTGCAAATAGGCCTGGGGATTTGGTATTACACTCTGCCAATCCAGACCTAGCAGTAAGACTGGAGTCAGTCGTTTAGCTTGCTGGGGTTCTGTTATTACTCTGTGAACTTAGCAAGTTTGCGGCTGTATTCTAACACTTGCCTGTCTAATCCTGTCTCACTGTGCTAGGTGTCAGGGGTCAGTTTAGTGGCAGTAAGCTTAAACCTGTGCACTGCAAGTGAGAATCAGGATTGTGGAGGCTCTCCTTGTGTCTATCATTCCATCTCTGACCAAGGAGTTTACTGCCACACCCGTTGGTAACCCTTTAGGGTTTTGCTGTTGCCCTTAGCAACAGCATTTCGGGTTCTCTACGTATTAAAACACAACATCTTGCTTTTTACATCTGAGCAGTTCTAATACAAGGGAGATACCCAGTTCCTTAGCCTCTGGGCTTCTCTGTTCACTGTGTGTGTATTTTGTTACCCTATCACCTTCTGTGTACGTTATGTCATATTCCCCAGTTTGTCTGTGAGTCCATTTGTTTTGCATAACAGTTCAAACACCAGTACATTCCTGCAGACACTGGAGTGCATAACAGTTCTGACACTAGTACTTTCCTGCAGGCACTGGTGTGCATAACATATTCAGCAGCCTAATACTCCTGTTGAAATTTTGTGGGAATATGGAGCATACCCCTCAAAATACGTTGCAACAGGTGGTCGATCAGGTGCAGGTCCTGACTCGACAATTTAATGATTTGTCCATTAAAATGCACACCTCCCAGGCTGCTGGCGGAGCTCCCGCAGCAGCAGCACCTGCAGGGGTTAAGGAGCCGAAAGTAAATCTCCCGGATCGTTTTTCTGGAGATCGCTCGCAGTTCTTTTGTTTCAAGGAGAGCTGCAAGCTATACTTCCGGCTTAGGCCTCAGTCTTCTGGGTCGGAGATTCAGCGGGTGGGCATAGTGATTTCCTTGCTACAAGGAGACCCACAGGTCTGGGCATATGGGTTGCAGCCTGACTGTCCGTCGCTTAAAAGTGTTGATGCTTTTTTTACGGCACTGGGCATGTTGTATGATGACCCTGACAAGACGGCCTCAGCCGAGGCTCAGATTTCGATCCTTAAGCAAGGGCGAAGGCCAGTTGAGGTTTACTGTACGGAGTTTCGGAGGTTGGCCCATGATACCCAGTGGAATGACCCAGCCCTGAGACACCAGTACCGAAGAGGTCTTTCTAACCAGATAAAGGACCAACTGGTACAATATCCCTTGCCTGATAGCTTGGATCAGCTCATGCAGTTATCCATCCGGGTGGATAGACGGCTGAGAGAGCGTAGGCTTGAAAGGGAGACTGAGATTTCCTTCCTTCCCAAGGGAACCTCAGACTCTGAGGAATTTTCTGAGGAGCCTATGCAGATTGGGGCTACCCGCCTCTCCTCGCGTGAGAAGACGCGGAGGAGACAGCAGGGGTTGTGTTTGTACTGTGGGAATAAAGGTCATGTGGTAGTATCATGCCCAGAAAAGCCGGAAAACTTCAGGGCCTGAGGGTGATGGGAAATATCCTGTCAGGCCAGAAGTCAGAATTTCCCAAGAAGACTTTTATCATTCCGGTGACCTTGAAGATCCTCGGTCAAACTGTCAAGACTGAGGCCTTTGTGGACAGTGGGGCCGACGGGGTTTTTATGGACCGCCAATTCGCCCTAAAACACTCTGTTCCCTTAGTACCCTTGGCATCGGAAATTGAGATTTGTGGGTTAAACGGGGAACCATTATCCCAAGGTAAAATTACCTCTTGCACTAGCCAGATTTCTTTGTTTATTGGAGCCACACACTCTGAAAAATTGTCCTTTTATGTGACTGTCTGTACTTTTGCCCCATTGGTGTTGGGGTTACCCTGGTTAAGGGCCCACAATCCTCAATTTGACTGGGTCTCTGGGGAGATTCTTAGTTGGGGTACTGATTGTTTCAGGAGTTGCTTGAGCCTTCCAGTCAGGCTCTCGCAGCTAAGTTTGCCAGGATTGCCAGGGTGTTATGCAGATTTTGCGGACGTGTTCTCCAAAAAAGTTGCAGAGGTACTACCTCCCCATCGCCCCTATGACTGTGCCATTGATTTGTTGCCAAATGCTAAGCTTCCCAAGAGCAGGTTGTACTCCCTGTCACGTCCTGAGACTCAGGCTATGGCAGAGTACATTCAGGAGAACTTGGCTAAGGGATTTATCAGACCTTCACAGTCTCCAGTTGGGTCGGGGTTCTTCTTCGTGGGTAAAAAGGACGGTTCGTTGCGACCCTGCATCGACTTCAGGGAATTGAACCGTATCACGATTAAAAACTCATACCCACTGCCTCTCATTTCGGTCTTGTTTGACCAGCTTCGTACTGCCACCATTTTTTCTAAGATTGACCTACGCGGTGCGTACAATCTAATCCGAATAAGAGAGGGGGATGAATGGAAGACTGCCTTTAATACCCACTCAGGGCATTATGAATATTTGGTGATGCCTTTTGGGCTCTGTAATGCCCCGGCAGTCTTCCAGGATTTCATGAATGATGTGCTCAGGGAATATTTGGATAGATTCTTAGTTGTATACTTAGATGACATCCTAATCTTCTCCCATTCCCTGGAGGAACATCGGAAGCATGTACGCTTAGTCCTCCAGAAACTCAGAGACCACCGGCTTGGGGCGAAGCTGGAGAAGTGCGAATTTGAAGTTCAGCAAATCGCATTTCTAGGATATATTATCTCCCCAGAAGGTTTCCAAATGGAGGGTTCCAAGGTACAGGCAGTCCTGGATTGGGTGCAGCCCACTAGTTTGAAGGCGCTTCAGCGTTTCCTGGGCTTTGCGAATTTTTATAGACGATTTATCGCTGGATTTTCGTCTATAGTGGCGCCCTTGGTGGCACTCACTAAGAAAGGGGCGGATGTTGCTCACTGGTCTTGTGAGGCTAAAGCGGCTTTTGCCCGTCTCAAAAGGGCATTTGTTTCGGCCAAGGTGCTGCGACACCCAGATCCAGAGCGTCCTTTTGTGGTGGAGGTGGATGCCTCTGAGATGGGTATTGGGGCAGTGCTTTCTCAGATGGGAGTGTCTGATAATCGCCTTCATCCCTGTGCTTACTTTTCCCGTAAATTTTCGCCTGCCGAGATGAATTATGACGTGGGTAACCGGGAATTGTTGGCTATTAAGGATGCACTCGAGGAGTGGAGACACTGGCTTGAGGGGGCTAAGTTTGTGGTCTCAATTCTCACTGACCATAAGAATCTGGCATATTTAGAGTCAGCGAAGCGTCTCAATGCCAGGCAGGCACGATGGGCTTTGTTTTTTGCTCGCTTTAATTTTTTGATAACATATCGCCCTGGGTCAAAAAACATCAAGGCTGATGCGCTCTCGCGGAGTTTTGCTCCAATCCAGGAGACCACCGAGGAGCCGTTGCCCATTGTTTCCCCATCATGTATTAAAGTGGGCATTACCCAGGACCTCTTATCATTAGTCCTTAGAGCACAGGAGCAGGCTCCTCCAGACCTTCCGGTAGGTCTTTTGTTTGTGCCTCCTAGGTTAAGACAGCGAGTGTTCCTGGAATTCCATGCCAAGAAGTCGGCAGGTCACCCGGGTATTGCCAGAACTCGGGAGTTGCTATCTAGGGCGGTGTGGTGGCCCTCGGTGGCTAAGGATGTGGATCAGTGGGTTCGGGCATGTGACATCTGTGCCCGAAATAAGACTCCTAGAGGGGTTCCTGTTGGCCCATTACATCCACTCTCTATCCCATCTAAGCCATGGACCCACATTTCAATGGATTTTGTGGTGGACTTGCCCAAATCCTCGGGGATGACAGCCATCTGGGTTGTCGTTGACAGGTTTTCGAAGATGGCGCACTTCGTTCCACTGGTTGGGCTGCCATCAGCCAGACGCCTGTCTGAATTATTTATGCTGCATGTTGTGCGTCTCCACGGGTTGCCACTTGATGTGGTCTCTGACCGCGGATCCCAGTTTGTGGCCAGATTCTGGAGGGCATTTTGTTCCGATCTCCAGATTTCTGTCAGCTTGTCGTCAGGCTACCATCCGCAGTCTAATGGGCAGACTGAAAGGGTGAACCAGTCCTTGGAGCAGTTCCTCAGGTGTTATGTCTCCAAGTGTCAGACTGACTGGGTTGCTCATCTGTCCATGGCGGAGTTTGCCTATAACAACGCGGCTCACTCTGCTACAGGGATCTCTCCCTTCCTTTGTGTGTATGGGCATCATCCTAAGGCCAATTCTTTTGACCCCCTGGACTCCACGCCTGGTGGTTCCTCTGTGGTTTCGGTCCTTAGAGGTATTTGGCGGAAAGTGAAGAAAGCCCTTGTGTCTGTGTCATTAGTGACCAAAAGGGTTTTTGATAAGCGGAAAAGACCCTGCAGCTTCAAATTAGGAGACTTCGTCTGGTTGTCTACCAAGAATTTGAAGTTGAGACAGCCATCTCATAAGTTAGGGCCCCGGTTCATCGGCCCTTATAAGATCACCAGGGTTATCAATCCGGTGGCATTTCAGTTAGATCTGCCCCGTTCTTTGGGTATCAATAAAACATTTCATTGTTCCCTTTTAAAACGGGCGATTAGTAATCCTTCTTCCAGTGGAAGACCTTCCCCTCTTCTGATACGTGGCCAGAGGGAGTTTGTTGTTGAAAGGATTCTTGACTCCAAGGTGGTTCGGGGTCGGCTGTCATTTTTGGTGCACTGGAAGGGGTATGGCCCGGAGGAGCGGTCGTGGGTGCGCAGTTGTGATCTTCATGCCCCCAGACTGATACGCTCTTTCTTCTCGCAGTTCCCCGATAAACCCGGTGGTAGGGGTTCTTTGACCCCTCGTCAGAGGGGGGGTACTGTTAGGGTCTCCTGCCCTGTGCTGCCACGTCGTCATGGCAACCGGGAGACAAGTGCTAGTGGAGTAACCTGAGCGCAGCTGATACTCCGGTTCGGGTCTTTTGCTGTGCAGTGGTTATAGGCTCTGTGCACGGCAGGGGATCCGGTGCTGGTTTTTGTGCTCACAGTCTGTGAGGTCTGAGTGGGGCGTGGACAGCACCTGCTTTATAAGGCCTCTTTTCAGGGTAAGCAGATGCTGCTGAATCTCTGTTGGTTAGTCAGTTCATGAAAGTTAGCCAGTACTGTGTAGCTTTGTATTTGTTTGTTGCTTACTGCAAATAGGCCTGGGGATTTGGTATTACACTCTGCCAATCCAGACCTAGCAGTAAGACTGGAGTCAGTCGTTTAGCTTGCTGGGGTTCTGTTATTACTCTGTGAACTTAGCAAGTTTGCGGCTGTATTCTAACACTTGCCTGTCTAATCCTGTCTCACTGTGCTAGGTGTCAGGGGTCAGTTTAGTGGCAGTAAGCTTAAACCTGTGCACTGCAAGTGAGAATCAGGATTGTGGAGGCTCTCCTTGTGTCTATCATTCCATCTCTGACCAAGGAGTTTACTGCCACACCCGTTGGTAACCCTTTAGGGTTTTGCTGTTGCCCTTAGCAACAGCATTTCGGGTTCTCTACGTATTAAAACACAACATCTTGCTTTTTACATCTGAGCAGTTCTAATACAAGGGAGATACCCAGTTCCTTAGCCTCTGGGCTTCTCTGTTCACTGTGTGTGTATTTTGTTACCCTATCACCTTCTGTGTACGTTATGTCATATTCCCCAGTTTGTCTGTGAGTCCATTTGTTTTGCATAACAGTTCAAACACCAGTACATTCCTGCAGACACTGGAGTGCATAACAGTTCTGACACTAGTACTTTCCTGCAGGCACTGGTGTGCATAACAGTCAGCTGGCAGCTCTGCTAACGTCGGGCGCCTTTCTTGCTGAAAATGTGTCTTATTTGCATTGCTATGTGGCTAGGATGCATGATCATGATAAAATGAAATATAGCATGCTTATATGTGTGTAATTGTGGCTGTAGCTGCATATGAAATGCTACATTACAGTGATTTCCAGGAATATACTGTAACACAGCATTTCGTATGCAGATACAGCCACAGTCACACACAGAATATAGGCATGTCGCATATCATTTTAATCAGCAAAAGCTGCTTATGCCCTTTGGCATTCCAAATGCCTTTGGCATTTGCCCAGTTTGCCTTTGCCTTGGGCAGTTCTGCCTTACCCTATAACTTAAGACCCACTAAAATCTTGATATATTGGATAAGTATGTCATTTGAATTTGTGTAGCTGTTCCGTTCATCATGAAGAATTGCCCTTATATGACTATAAATAGCTTATAAAGTTTATATTCACAAGGTACAGGTCAAGTCAGCACCACAAGATTGGCGCATTGCAGTTTTTATTTTGAGTTACTAGTATCATACGACACACTGTAGCATATTAAAAGCATCTGCATAACACAATTAAGGTCTGACTTAGTCACATGCAGAGAAGAAATGTTCTTTTACTGTGCATGCATCTAAATCACATTGCGCATGAGTCCCAGTTGTTTGTGCATGGGGGGTAATTCTGAGTTGATCGCAGCAGGATTTTTGTTAGCAGTTGGGCAAAACCATGGCCCTCATTCCGAGTTGTTCGCTCGCAAGGCGATTTTAGCAGAGTTACACACGCTAAACCGCCGCCTACTGGGAGTGAATCTTAGCTTCTTAAAATTGCGAACGATGTATTCGCAATATTGCGATTACAAACTACTTAGCAGTTTCAGAGTAGCTTCAGACTTACTCGGCATCTGCGATCAGTTCAGTGCTTGTCGTTCCTGGTTTGACGTCACAAACACACCCAGCGTTCGCCCAGACACTCCTCCGTTTCTCCAGCCACTCCTGCGTTTTTTCCGGAAACGGTAGTGTTTTCATCCACACGCCCATAAAACGCTGTGTTTCCGCCCAGTAACACCCATTTCCTGTCAATCACATTACGTTCGCCGGAGCGAAGAAAAAGCCGTGAGTAAAAAAACTATCTTCATAGCAAAATTACTTGGCGCAGTCGCAGTGCGAACATTGCGCATGCGTACTAAGCAGAAAAACGCTGCGATGCGAAGAAAATTACCGAGCGAACGACTCGGAATGAGGGCCCATGTGCACTGCAGGAAGGGCAGATATAACATGTGTAGAGGGAGTTAGATTTGGGTGGGGTGTGTTCAATCTGCAATCTAAATTGCAGTGTAAAAATAAAGCAGCCAATATTTACCCTGCACAGAAACAAAATAACCCACCCAAATCTAACTCTCTCTGCAAATGTTATATCTGTCCCCCCTGCAGTGCACATGGGCCCTCATTCCGAGTTGATCGGTCGGTATTTTTCATCGCATCGCAATGAAAATCCGCTTAGTACGCATGCGCAATATTCGCACTGCGACTGCGCCAAGTAATTTAACAATGAAGATAGTATTTTTACTCACGGCTTTTTCATCGCTCCGGCGATCGTAATGTGATTGACAGGAAATGGGTGTTACTGGGCGGAAACACGGCGTTTTATGGGCGTGTGGATGAAAACGCTACCGTTTCCGGAAAAAACGCAGGAGTGGCTGGAGAAACGGGGGAGTGTCTGAGCGAACGCTGGGTGTGTTTGTGACGTCAAACCAGGAACGACAAGCACTGAACTGATCGCACAGGCAGAGTAAGGTTGAAGTTACTCAGAAACTGCAAAGTAGTTTGTAATCGCAATATTGCGAATACATCGGTCGCAATTTTAAGAAGCTAAGATACACTTCCAGTAGGCGTAGGCTTAGCGTGTGTAACTCTGCTAAATTCGCCTTGCGACCGATCAACTCGGAATGAGGGCCATGGTTTTGCCCAACTGCTAAAAAATTTCCTGCTGCGATCAACTTGGAATTACCCCCATGGTACTGATTCAGACGTACAGTCTCTGATATGTGTTAGAAATGTATTAGGTGTTCCGGGTCTGTGACTGATAGGTGGCTACTCAGTTGCAGATTCTCAGTCTAAGTATGACCTCCATTGTAAGTGATTAAGGGTCTGTGTTCCTGATTCAACATGGATCGCAAAAGCAAAATCTTTCTCTAATGGGCAAACCCATGAGCCTAATTCAGATCTGAATGCAGCAGCAAATTTGTTAGCTAATAGGTAAAACCATGGGGGTAATTCAGAGTTGATCGCAGCAGCAAATTTGTTAGCAGTTCAGCAGAACATGGAGGTAATTCAGCAGATATAACGTGCAGAGAGAGTTAAGGGCCCTACTCACTGGCCGACCCGCCGCCGAGCTGCCCGACGGCGGATACGGCCGACGAGCGACCCGGCGGCGGGGGGGCAGTGACGAGGGGAGTGAAGTTTCTTCACTCCCCCCGTCACGCGGCTGCATTGAAGTGCAGGCAAATATGGACGAGATTGTCCATATTGGCCTGCATGCACAGCCGACGGGAGACCAGCGATGAACGAGCGCGGGGCCACGCATCGTTCATCGCTGGAGTCACCACACTGAAAGATATGAACGAGTTCTCGTTCATTTATGAACGAGATCGTTCATATCTTTCAAAAATTCGGCCAGTGTGTAGGGCCCTTTAGATTTGGGTGTGGTGTGTTCAATCTGAAATCTAAGTTGCAGTGCAAAAATAAAGCAGCCAGTGTTTACTCTGTACAGAAACAAAATAACCCACCCAAATCTAACTCTCTCTGCACGTTATATCTGCTCCCCCTGCAGGGCACATGGGGGGTAATTCCGAGTTGATCGGAGCAGGAACTTTGTTAGCAATTGGGCAAAACCATGGTGGTCATTCCGAGTTGTTCGCTCTGTCATTTTCTTCGCATCGCAGCGATTTTCTGCTAATTGCGCATGCGCAATGTTCGCACTGCAACTGCGCCAAGTAAATTTGCTATGCAGTTAGGTATTTTACTCACGGCATTACGAGGTTTTTTCTTCGTTCTGGTGATCGTAATGTGATTGACAGGAAGTGGGTGTTTCTGGGTGGAAACAGGCCGTTTTATGGGAGTGTTTGAAAAAACGCTACCGTTTCTGGGAAAAACGCGGGAGTGGCTGGAGAAACGGAGGAGTGTCTGGGCGAACGCTGGGTGTGTTTGTGACGTCAAACCAGGAACGACAAACACTGAACTGATCGCACTGGAAGAGTAAGTCTCGAGCTACTCAGAAACTGCACAGAGAAGTCTTTTCGCAATATTGCGAATCTTTCGTTCGCAATTTTGCTAAGCTAAGATTCACTCCCAGTAGGCGGCGGCTTAGCATGTGCAAAGCTGCTAAAAGCAGCTTGCGAGCGAACAACTCGGAATGAGGGCCCATGGTGGTCATTCCGAGTTGTTCCCTCGGTAATTGTCTTCGCATCGCAGCAATTTTCCGCTAATTGCGCATGCGCAATGTTCGCACTGCGACTGCGCCAAGTAAATTTGCTATGAAGTTTGGTATTTTACTCACGGCATTACGAGGTTTTTTCTTCGTTCTGGTGATCGTAATGTGATTGACAGGAAGTGGGTGTTTCTGGGCGGAAACAGGCCGTTTTATGGGAGTGTTTGAAAAAACGCTACAGTTTCTGGGAAAAATGCGGGAGTGGCTGGAGAAACGGAGGAGTGTCTGGGCGAACGCTGGGTGTGTTTGTGACATCAAACCAGGAACGACAAGCACTGAACTGATCGCACTGGAAGAGTAAGTCTCGAGCTACTCAGAAACTGCACAGAGAAGTCTTTTCGCAATATTGCGAATCTTTCGTTCGCAATTTTGCTAAGCTAAGATTCACTCCCAGTAGGCGGCGACTTAGCGTGTGCAAAGCTGCTAAAAGCAGCTTGTGAGCGAACAACTCGGAATGAGGGCCCATGTGCACTGCAGGGGAGGCAGATATAACATTTGCAGAGAGAGTTAGATTTGGGTGTGGTGAGTTCAATCTGCAATCTAAATTGCAGTGTAAAAATAAAGCAGCCAGTATTTACCCTGCACAGAAACAAAATAACCCACCCAAATCTAACTCTCTCTGCAAATGTTATATCTGCCCCCCCTGCAGTGCACATGGTTTTGCCCAATTGCTAAAAAATGTCCTGCTGCGATCAACTTGGAATTACCCCCATGGGGCCTAATTCGGACCTGACATACGGGGGGATGGCCAGCACAGGGCTAGTCCTTCCCGCATGTCAGGCCATGCCCTGTCGCACAAGTGCAAAAGCATTGCACAGCGCAGCTCATGCACGCTGGCAGGGAGCTACCCATCGCTGTGAGGGTCACAGCAGCTGCGTGTGATGTCACGCAGCCGCCACCCCCCCCCCCCCCCGGAGGTTAGGGCACGCCTACTTTGTCCGGACCTCGCCCCTAAAACGGCGGCCAAACGTTGCCGGCCCGCCCCCCTCCCGCCCAGCGAGCGCCTCTGCCTGTCAATCATTTAGAGGTGATCACAGGGCTGAGATGGCCGTTGGCTGTCTGGCATTTGTCGGCGCACTGTGGTGCCGATGCATGCGCAGTTCAGACCTGATCGGCTGCTGTGCGAAAATGCACAGCATCGATCAGGTCTGAATTAGGCCCCATGTGCCCTGCAGGGGGAGCAGATATAACGTGCAGAGAGAGTTAGATTTGGGTGGGATGTGTTCAAACTGAAATCTAAATTGCAGTGTAAAAATAAAGCAAGCAGTAATTACTCTGTACAGAAACAAAATAACCCACCCAAATCTAACTCTCTCTTCAAATGTTATATCTGCCCCACCTACAGTGCACATGGTATTGCCCAACTGCTAACACATTTGCTGCTGTGATCAACTCCAAATTACCCCCTTGGTTTTGGCCATTAGAGAAAGAGTTTGCTTTTGCAATCCATGCTGAATCAGGCCCTGTGTACGCAACCACTTTCAGCGACACGCCTGTGACACTCACATAAGTCGCAGCATCTCCATCATTGCTGGGTCATTGCTCCCAGCCTCTATACCATGCTCACTGACTGCCCCCAGATTCTTTACTGTGTTACTGACTGTCCATCCCCCCTTTTCTGGGTGACCTGATGGGTCTGTACTCTGTGACATCACCCAGCCTCCACACTGTGTTCATGTGGAGGGTTGGGGGAGTCAGTGCTCACTGAATGCGCCCACCCTCCTTACTGGGTCCCCTCTGTAACTGCTCCTTTCCTCCATTCTGTGGGGTCTATTTACTAAGCCTTGGACAGAGAGATGGTGAGATGCACTAAGCATTGCATTCATGATGCGGTACATCTTGTCTCATCTCGGGTAAACACAAGCATAAATAACACCGGTATGTACTGCACCTAGAAATGTAATAAGCATCTCCCAATAAGAGCTGTCCTTTTCAATAGAAGGACTTCGGGGTTTAGAATGCATCACATTCTGGAGCTTGGTACATATGGGAAATGCAGTCAAATTCCATTTTCAGATTTTTGGCTGCAATTTCCCTGTAGTACAGTACATCCCGCTCTTAAAAAGGGCGGAGTTAAAGTACCAACCAGAAACTGTCCTTTTTAGATCCTACAGTCCCTTGTGGCCTGTGGTCTGTACTCTGTGACTGCCCCAACCATACAGGGTCCCCTGGGGTGTGTATTACACCCACCTACCACAGGGGGTTAGGTAGAGTTTTTGGTCCTTGATTGTTATTACCCTCAAGACTGGGTCCCCTTTTGTAGCTGTCCCTTCCCTCTAAATGACCCCTTTACCATTTGTTTTCTGTCACTACCATTGCCCTCCATATTAGTTTATTCTCACTGAGATCTGAGTATAATAAATATTGATAATTTATTTATGGCTATTGAACTTATTATCAGTTATTACAGGTAATGATGACTATATGATAATGTGGAAAATGAGGGTGGTGAAAGACACACAGCATGGGTGGGGCAAGATGTGTCTCCTCTAGCTGACATACCTCTGGGTGACAAAGACACACCTTTTCTGGTGGTTCAAGTGCACCTTTGTTAGTTGTGGAATGTTGGGGAGTATGGGGACACCTATTTAAAAATAAAAAGTAGCGCAAAGACAGGATATGCTGTGGGGCAGAGTGTCAGGTGTGAGGTGCACCCCTTCACTCCCCCCCTCTTCCCCCCCATACCCTTTGTCAATCCCATTTTCAGTGCCTAGTGATATTTTCCCTCAGGCTAGTTGCCTTTCATTGTGATACTATACTGACCACTGCCTGTGTCGCTATTCACAGCATGAAGGGGAGTTATTTCTCCCAAGCAGCTGGCCAGCTCAAGAAAGTTTTTTCTGTAGCTCACAAATGTGACGTCATGATTGCATGCTGTGCTGTACCGTGCCTCTGATGAGAAGAAGCCACGAAGATAAGCACAGGCAGAAGACAGGTAAGGTAAGTATTGCTTGCTCATGGAGAAACAGGGGAATGGCACTAGATAGACATGATGGAGATGAAGCTGGAACCACATGAGATGGCAGGTGACAGACAAATGAATGAGTGACACCGATGACATTGATTTAATAAAACACATTTTTTTTTTAAGTGAACTAACATTTTACTCTCAGCCGGTGGCAAGAGTAACAAAAAAAAACACATCTAAAATGTCAAGGGACAGAGGGCAAAGGCAGAGATGGTGTCATGACAGAGGATGGAAGATGGAGGAGCTCTCACTGGGGCATAGTGACACAGTAAAAAAAAAATATTGTGAAGAAATATACAACTCAAAAAAATACTACATGAAATAAGATTCAATCCTTCATTCACAAAATTATTATGCACCTAAGTAAAAAGTGCATTTTTGCCTGTATTTTTTATATGGCACTACAGGTCTCAGAAGGCTCTGGAAGAATTTTTGTCTGGGCCCAGTTCCTCAAAGAAATGTAACCTTATGCTAATCAAGCATGCTGTGAGTTTCTCTGTTATAGTTTGACTAGTTCAACTAGTAATACAACTTTTACCCCACAGTATGCATGCCCTGTCAATTGCCAAACCCTTTCCAGGCCAGGCATCACTTTTTGGGGGTGTGGGAGGGCACGCTATTTAAAAAAAAAATTACCTTAAACTTTTTGTACTTAGAAGCACATTTACATGTTTATTTTAATATGCACAGTCCTTATAATTAGAAATGAGCAGGTTCGGTTCTCATAGAACCCGAACCCTACCGAACATCACGTCCTGAGTCCGGATCTGAGTCTGGCTCGGGTTTTCCCACCAAACTCGGAAACCAGAACGAGGCAAAACGTCATCATCCCGCTTTTGGAATCTTGTGGGTTTTGGATACTATATAAGGAGCCGCGCGTTGCCGCCATTTTCACTCCAGTCCTGGAGAGTGTAGCGAAAGGACGTGTCTCCTCAGTGTCTGTGCGGGAAAGAGGTGTGGCGCGTGGGGTGGCGACCTGCTATTTTGTTTCATTCCAATGCTGTCTTGTGCTGTATCAGTCCAGTGGTGGTGTCTTGTGCTGCATCAGTCCAGTCACAGTGATGGTGTCCTGTGCTGCCATAAGTCCAGTGCTGCTGCTGTATAAGTCCAGTGCAGTGGTGCTGTGTTGCGCTGCATCATTCCATTGGTGGTGTCCTGTGCTACCATAAGTCCAGTGGTGCTGCTGTATAAGTACAGGGGTACTGCCATATAAGTCCAGTCCAGTGGTGCAGCCATATAAGTTCAGGGGTACTGCCATATAAGTCCAGGGGTACTTCCGTATAAGTCCAGGGGTAATGCCGTATAAGTCCAGTGGTACTGTTGTATAAGTCCAGTCCTGTGGTACTGCCATATAAGTCCAGTGGTACTGCCATATAAGTCCAGTCCAGTGGTGCTGTATTGTAGAGATGAGCGGGTTCGGTTCCTCGGAATCCGAACCCCCCCGAACTTCAGCCTTTTTACACGGGTCCGAGGCAGACTCGGATCTTCCCGCCTTGCTCGGCTAACCCGAGCGCGCCCGAACGTCATCATCCCGCTGTCGGATTCTCGCGAGGCTCGTATTCTATCGCGAGACTCGGATTCTATATAAGGAGCCGCGCGTCGCCGCCATTTTCACACGTGCATTGAGATTGATAGGGAGAGGACGTGGCTGGCGTCCTCTCCGTTAGAATAGATAGAGACACTTGAGTTGATTACTTAGTAATTTTGGGGAGCATTAGGGAGTACTCAGAGTGCAGAGTTTTGCTGATAGTTACTAGTCACCACCACCAGTTTTATTTATTATTTAATATAATCCGTTCTCTGCCTGAAAAAAAACGATACACAGTCACATACCATATCTGTGCTCAGCCTCAGTGTGCTGCATGATAATATCATCTATATGTATATCTGACTGTGCTGAGTGCTCACTGCTCACACAGCTGAATTGTGGGGGAGACTGGGGTGCAGTTATAGCAGGAGTACAGTGCACACTTTTGCTGCCAGTGTGACTGACCAGTGACCACAAGTATATTGTCTGCCTGAAAAAGTTAAACACTCCTGTGGTGTTTTTTTTTTTTATTCTATAAACGCATTCTGCTGACAGTGTCCAGCAGGTCCGTCATTCATTATATTATATAAATATTTACCTGCAGTAGTGTTATATTTTTTTTGTTCATCTCTATCATCTTTATCATCTCTATATTAGCAGACGCAGTACGGTAGTCCACGGCTGTGGCTACCTCTGTGTCGTCAGTGCTCGTCCATAATTGTATACCTACCTGTGGTGGGGGTTTTTTTTCTATCTTCTTCATACTAGTAGTTTAGGAGTCTGCTGACAGTGTCCAGCAGGTTCGTCATTATATTATATATACCTGCAGTAGTGATATATATATATTTTTTATATCATTATCATCTCTATACTAGCAGACGCAGTACGGTAGTCCACGGCTGTAGCTACCTCTGTGTCGTCAGTGCTCGTCCATAATTGTATACCTACCTGTGGTGGGTTTTTTTTTTCTATCTTCTTCATACTAGTAGTTTAGGAGTCTGCTGACAGTGTCCAGCAGGTCCGTCATTATATTATATATACCTGCAGTAGTGATATATATATATATTTTTTATATCATTATCATCTCTATACTAGCAGACGCAGTACGGTAGTCCACGGCTGTAGCTACCTCTGTGTCGTCAGTGCTCGTCCATAATTGTATACCTACCTGTGGTGGGTTTTTTTTTTCTATCTTCTTCATACTAGTAGTTTAGGAGTCTGCTGACAGTGTCCAGCAGGTCCGTCATTATATTATATATACCTGCAGTAGTGATATATATATATTTTTTATATCATTATCATCTCTATACTAGCAGACGCAGTACGGTAGTCCACGGCTGTAGCTACCTCTGTGTCGTCAGTGCTCGTCCATAATTGTATACCTACCTGTGGTGGGGTTTTTTTTTCTATCTTCTTCATACTAGTAGTTTAGGAGTCTGCTGACAGTGTCCAGCAGGTCCGTCATTATATTATATATACCTGCAGTAGTGATATATATATATTTTTTATATCATTATCATCTCTATACTAGCAGATGCAGTACGGTAGTCCACGGCTGTAGCTACCTCTGTGTCGTCAGTCACTCGTCATCCATAAGTATACTAGTATCCATCCATCTCCATTGTTTACCTGAGGTGCCTTTTAGTTGTGCCTATTAAAATATGGAGAACAAAAATGTTGAGGTTCCAAAAATAGGGAAAGATCAAGATCCACTTCCACCTCGTGCTGAAGCTGCTGCCACTAGTCATGGCCGAGACGATGAAATTCCATCAACGTCGTCTGCCAAGGCCGATGCCCAATGTCATAGTACAGAGCATGTAAAATCCAAAACACAAAATATCAGTAAAAAAAGGACTCAAAAATCTAAAATAAAATCGTCGGAGGAGAAGCGTAAACTTGCCAATATGCCATTTACCACACGGAGTGGCAAGGAACGGCTGAGGCCTGGCCTATGTTCATGGCTAGTGGTTCAGCTTCACATGAGGATGGAAGCACTCAGCCTCTCGCTAGAAAAATGAAAAGACTTAAGCTGGCAAAAGCACAGCAAAGAACTGTGCGTTCTTCGAAATCACAAATCCACAAGGTGTTATGAGCCACGGCTGTGGCTCATTCCTGTTTTGCAGTTTTGTTCTGTATTTCATGTTATACTTCTGTTTATGTTCCCCGTGGGTGTCATGGGGTGCTCGGAGCTCACCCTTAAGGAGGGGATACTATTATGAACCACAGGTAGTGGTTCATTCCTATTTTATGTTTATAAAGTTGTCTTGCATGCCAGGATTTCCTGTTGCTCTGTTTTAGAATACTCTTGTCTGCTGCCGCTGGTGAGTCTGTGTAATTGCAGCTTGTTCCCATGTGTTCAGCCTCACCTGGCTGCTAATTGCATCTTGTCAGTTTGGAATCATGCAACAGGGCAGCTGCATGGGATTATTAATTAGGCCTCTCTGTTATATGCTGGCTGACTGCAATTCACAGACGCTGGTGATATTCCTTGGTTTGCAGTCTGCTTGAAGTGTGAGCTGGTTCCTGTCAGTCCCTGTGTTGATTCCTGTGTCAGTTCCTGTGTTGATTCCTGTGTCAGTCCCTGTGTCGATTCCTGTGTCTGATCCCGTGTCCTGCTGTGAGGCGTTCCTGCCCTGAGTTCCAGTGGCTTTGCCTGTCCCTGGTCAAGTCTTCTGGCTTCCTGGTGTCCACCGGTCTGTCGTTTGGGATTCTGCCTGTCCTCCAGTTCTGAGAGTCGGTGTCGGCAGCATGAGAAGTTCCTGTCCGTTTGCCAGTATTCGTACCGGTTCCGTGAGTAGCGGCTCTCCCGCGTCCGTTGGCCTAGGCCGCTGTATTCCATTATTGTTTCTGTCCCTGGTGTTTTGCAGAGGGTTCTGCTTATGCTGTCACCGCCGGTACACAAAGGTATTGTGTCGGCGTGTGATCAGCATTTCCTTTGTTGTTCTTTTCCTTTGGCGGTTTCTCCGCACATGCTTTAGGTTTTTAGTTAGCTTGTAGCCCCTGGCCTGTTTGCTTAGTTAGAGGTCCTCTTGTTATCATTCTGCCTCGGATTTCCCTTTGTCTCTCATTAAGACCGGGGGGCACCGGAGTTGGGCAGACATAATCCGCCCTTCAAACGTGGCTGCCAAGGGCTCAAGAAACCATAGTCTCGCAAGGGATTTCCGATAGCACGGGTGAGACAACAGAGTTAGGGCGCCAGGGGCTATTCCCTTTCCATTCCCCTTTCCCAGCGTTACGTCCTGGTGCTCTGGACTCACTTCATGAACATCTCCCTTGTTCTGAGCACCAGGAACCTAACATTATCACCAGCCATACCACAAAAAAGAAATAAAACTTTTTTTTCTTTTTTGGCCCAGTCCAGTGTCTAGTCTAGAATCCAGTCTTGTCTAGAATTCAGTGTGCAGAATCCAATCCGGTGTTTAGAATCCAGTCCTGTCTAGAATTCAGTGTGCAGAATCCAGTCCGGTGTTTAGAATCCAGTCCGGTGTTTAAAAAAAAAAAAAAGTCTTGTTTTGTTTAGCAAAATTTAGTCTTGCCTTGCCTTGCCTTGCCTTGTCTTGTCTTGTCTAGTTTTAAATCCTCCTATGTCTACTATGCAAGCCCTGCAGGCATCTCTCGCAGCCCTGAACTCTGTATTCAGTGCTTTGAGACCAGAGCGACTAGAAGTTTTGCAGCAATCCCTAAAGCAACTGCAAAACCTTCTGACTAAAATCTTGCTCATTTTGCCAGAAGTCGTTGAGAGTACATCTATCTCTAAAGAGACTCTTGTTCACAGTATGGTGACAAGAGAATCCTCTGGTTTAATTGAAGAGAAAAGGTTTAAAAGTTTTCTGCGGCCCAGGCTCTCAGAAGAGGAGCGTCTGCGTCGCAGAAACTTAAACTTATGCCTATATTGTGGGGGTTTAGGCCATTATCTGCAGACCTGTGAGTTGCGCAAGCCAAAGTGTGGTGACGAGTCTTGCCCTCTGGCCAAGTTGAGTCATGATACAAGACCTACTCCTGTCTCTACTGTGGCAGAGGTACTTGTCACACAACCCACACAAAAAAGCTCTCTGTCCTATAATTGGGGTCCTTGGGCAAGGGAGCCCCATTATAGATTCAGGAATCAAAAGAGAATGTTTCTCTCCTCTCTTGAGGTTCCTGTGGAAGCGGAGTTGTAAGTCCCTGGAGTGGTGCCCGATGCCCAGGTTCCTGGAGTGGTGCCCGATGCCCAGGTTCCTGGAGTGGTGCCCGATGCCCAGGTTCCTGGAGTGGTGCCTGATGCCCAGGTTCCTGGAGTGGTGCCCGATGCCCAGGGTCCTGGAGTGGTGCCCGATGCCCAGGGTCCTGGAGTGGTGCCCGATGCCCAGGGTCCAGGAGTGGTGCCCGATGCCCAGGGTCCTGGAGTGGTGCCCGTAGCCCAGGGTCCTGGAGTGGTGCCCGATGCCCAGGGTCCTGGAGTGGTGCCCGATGCCCAGGTTCTTGGTGCGGTGCCCGATGCCCAGAGTGCTGGAGCGGTACCCGATGCCCAGAGTGCTGGAGCGGTACCCGATGCCCAGAGTGCTGGAGCGGTACCCGATGCCCAGAGTGCAGGAGCGGTACCCGATGCCCAGAGTGCTGGAGCGGTACCCGATGCCCAGAGTGCTGGAGCGGTACCCGATGCCCTAGCTTATAGAGGGACATCAAATATTATAGTTCAGGTGTCCATACCGGAAGGGGTCTCAGAAGCTGTTACCCCAGGTAGGGACTTGAAAAGCGCAACCCTAGAAAGGGTCTCTAAAACCATAGTTTTTGAGGGGAACTCGAGAAGCAAAACCCCAGAAGGGATCTTTGAAGTAATATCCCCAAGTGGGGTCTCGAGAGACGCAGCCCCAAAGAAGGGTCTAGAAGTCGCTTCCCCAGGAAAGAACTTAAGAAGCATAGCATTAGTGGAGGATCTGAACGTTATTGCTTCAGCAAAAGTCCCGGAAGTCATAGTCCCGGGAGAACTTTCGATAATTATCGACTCAGAGAGGGAGGCCGATGGCCCGATCCCAGTCAGGGAGGCCAACGGCCCGGTCCCAGTAAAAGAATCCGAGGTGCTGGCCCCAGCGGGGTTCTCGGAGGCCACTGCCCCAGCGGGGTTCTCGGAGGCCACTGCCCCAGCGGGGTTCTCGGAGGCCACTGCCCCAGCGGGGTTCTCGGAGGCCACTGCCCCAGCGGGGTTCCCGGAGGCCACTGCCCCAGCGGGGTTCCCGGAGGCCACTGCCCCGGGTGGGGTTCAGAAAGTCACTGCCCCGGGTGGGGTTCAGAAAGTCACTGCCCCGGGTGGGGTTCAGAAATTCACTGCCCCGGGTGGGGTTCAGAAAGTCTCAGCCCCGGGTGGGGTTCAGAGAGTCTCAGCCTCGAGTAAGGTCAATAGTGACCAGGTCCTAGCAAAGCACTCCAGTCAGTCAGATGAGAAGGAAACAGATCCTGACTCTGATATCTCAACATCCATAACCTTTGATGGGGACTTCGCCCAATTTCTGGCGCTTTTCAAACACTATTACACTATGATGTTGTCTAGACCATTTCTGGGCATCACTTCAGAAAACCTTGGGCTCTATCTGATTTATTCTTTTAGAGGAGAGCCTTCTGAGTGGGCGACCAGCCTAATGAAAGCTGAAGATCCCATTCTTCAGGATCCCCTAGCATTCTGTGATGCAATTGTTAAAAGATACGGTTCCAAAGAAATTGGTTCAGGTTCCTCTAAGTCACCCGTCTTGTCTGCTGAGAGTCCACCAAATACTGTAAACTCGGCACAAGAGTCCCAGCCCGTTGTTTTGACTGCAGGATGTGCTTTTTTGACTTCTTCTAATAATAGTACTTTACCAGAAAGTTCAGCTCCCAAGGGTAAGAGACCTGTCTCTGATTTGAACGCAGCCTTGCTGGGTGGTACCATCAGTTCAGACAATGTTTGGGGAATTACCTTGGTCAGACCTAAAGAGCTTTGTAAAAAGAAGAAGAAGAAGAAGAAGAAGAAGAAGAAGAAGAAAAAGAAATAATTTTGGACTCTTGCCTTGATATAAAAAAAAAAAAGAGAGATTTTTTTTTTTTCCTTGTCTTGTGTCCAGTGGCCACCATCAAGGGGAGGGCACTGTTACAAGTTGTTGCTACAGCTTGTTTTTTGTTTTCTTGTCTGTTAGACCAGTGTGTCAGGTTTTTTTTTTGTATCCCTTGTTCTGGATAGTCTGAATTTTGGGGTCTTTTGACCCCTCCTCAAGGGGGGGGTAATGTTATGAGCCACGGCTGTGGCTCATTCCTGTTTTGCAGTTTTGTTCTGTATTTCATGTTATACTTCTGTTTATGTTCCCCGTGGGTGTCATGGGGTGCTCGGAGCTCACCCTTAAGGAGGGGATACTGTTATGAACCACAGGTAGTGGTTCATTCCTATTTTATGTTTATAAAGTTGTCTTGCATGCCAGGATTTCCTGTTGCTCTGTTTTAGAATACTCTTGTCTGCTGCCGCTGGTGAGTCTGTGTAATTGCAGCTTGTTCCCATGTGTTCAGCCTCACCTGGCTGCTAATTGCATCTTGTCAGTTTGGAATCATGCAACAGGGCAGCTGCATGGGATTATTAATAAGGCCTCTCTGTTATATGCTGGCTGACTGCAATTCACAGACGCTGGTGATATTCCTTGGTTTGCAGTCTGCTTGAAGTGTGAGCTGGTTCCTGTCAGTCCCTGTGTTGATTCCTGTGTCAGTTCCTGTGTTGATTCCTGTGTCAGTCCCTGTGTCGATTCCTGTGTCTGATCCCGTGTCCTGCTGTGAGGCGTTCCTGCCCTGAGTTCCAGTGGCTTTGCCTGTCCCTGGTCAAGTCTTCTGGCTTCCTGGTGTCCACCGGTCTGTCGTTTGGGATTCTGCCTGTCCTCCAGTTCTGAGAGTCGGTGTCGGCAGCATTAGAAGTTCCTGTCCGTTTGCCAGTATTCGTACCGGTTCCGTGAGTAGCGTCTCTCCCGCGTCCGTTGGCCTAGGCCGCTCTATTCCATTATTGTTTCTGTCCCTGGTGTTTTGCAGAGGGTTCTGCTTATGCTGTCACCGCCGGTACACAAAGGTATTGTGTCGGCGTGTGATCAGCATTTCCTTTGTTGTTCTTTTCCTTTGGCGGTTTCTCCGCACATACTTTAGGTTTTTAGTTAGCTTGTAGCCCCTGGCCTGTTTGCTTAGTTAGAGGTCCTCTTGTTATCATTCTGCCTCGGATTTCCCTTTGTCTCTCATTAAGACCGGGGGGCACCGGAGTTGGGCAGACATAATCCGCCCTTCAAACGTGGCTGCCAAGGGCTCAAGAAACCATAGTCTCGCAAGGGATTTCCGATAGCACGGGTGAGACAACAGAGTTAGGGCGCCAGGGGCTATTCCCTTTCCATTCCCCTTTCCCAGCGTTACGTCCTGGTGCTCTGGACTCACTTCATGAACATCTCCCTTGTTCTGAGCACCAGGAACCTAACACAAGGAGAGTCCAATTGTGTCGGTTGCGATGCCTGACCTTCCCAACACTGGATGTGAAGAGCATGCGCCTTCCACCATTTGCACGCCCCTTGCAGGTGCTGGAAGGAGCACCCGCAGTCCAGTTCCTGATAGTCAGATTGAAGATGTCAGTGTTGAAGTACACCAGGATGAGGAGGATATGGGTGTTGCTGGCGCTGGGGAGGAAATTTACAAGGAGGATTCTGATGGTGAGGTGGTTTGTTTAAGTCAGGCACCCGGGGAGACACCTGTTGTCCGTGGGAGGAATATGGCCATTGACATGCCTGGTGAAAATACCCAAAAAAATCAGCTCTTCGGTGTGGAAGTATTTCAACAGAAATGCGGACAACATTTGTCAAGCCGTGTGTTGCCTTTGTCAAGCTGTAATAAGTAGGGGTAAGGACGTTAACCACCTCGGAACATCCTCCCTTATACGTCACCTGCAGCGCATTCATCATAAGTCAGTGACAAGTTCAAAAACTTTGGGCGACAGCGGAAGCAGTCCACTGACCAGTAAATCCCTTCCTCTTGTAACCAAGCTCACGCAAACCACCCCACCAACTCCCTCAGTGTCAATTTCCTCCTTCCCCAGGAATGCCAATAGTCCTGCAGGCCATGTCACTGGCAATTCTGACGAGTCCTCTCCTGCCTGGGATTCCTCCAATGCATCCTTGCGTGTAACGCCTACTGCTGCTGGCGCTGCTGTTGTTGCTGCTGGGAGTCGATGGTCACCCCAGAGGGGAAGTCGTAAGACGACTTTTACTACTTCCACCAAGCAATTGACTGTCCAACAGTCCTTTGCGAGGAAGATGAAATATCACAGCAGTCATCCTGCTGCAAAGCGGATAACTGAGGCCTTGGCATCCTGGGCGGTGAGAAACGTGGTTCCGGTATCCATCATTACTGCAGAGCCAACTATAGACTTGATTGAGGTACTGTGTCCCCGGTACCAAATACCATCTAGGTTCCATTTCTCTAGGCAGGCGATACCGAAAATGTACACAGACCTCAGAAAAGACTCACCAGTGTCCTAAAAAATGCAGTTGTACCCAATGTCCACTTAACCACGGACATGTGGACAAGTGGAGCAGGGCAGACTCAGGACTATATTACTGTGACAGCCCACTGGGTAGATGTATTGACTCCCGCCGCAAGAACAGCAGCGGCGGCACCAGTAGCAGCATCTCGCAAACGCCAACTCTTTCCTAGGCAGGCTACGCTTTGTATCACCGCTTTCCAGAATACGCACACAGCTGAAAACCTCTTACGGCAACTGAGGAAGATCATCGCAGAATGGCTTACCCCAATTGGACTCTCCTGTGGATTTGTGGCATCGGACAACGCCGGTGGAATGCACCTGTCTCAAGCGCAGTGGAGAATGATTTCAACGTTGTGCAAGGTTCTGCAACCTTTTGAACTTGCCACACGTGAAGTCAGTTCAGACACTGCCAGCCTGAGTCAGGTCATTCCCCTCATCAGGCTTTTACAGAAGAAGCTGGAGACATTGAAGGAGGAGCTAACACTGAGCGATTCCGCTAGGCATGTGGGACTTGTGGATGGAGCCCTTAATTCGCTTAACAAGGATTCACGGGTGGTCAATCTGTTGAAATCAGAGCACTACATTTTGGCCACCGTGCTCGATCCTAGATTTAAAACCTACGTTGTATCTCTCTTTCCGGCAGACACAAGTCTGCAGGGGTTCAAAGAACTGCTGGTGAGAAAATTGTCAAGTCAAGCGGAACGCGACCTGTCAACATCTCCTCCTTCACATTCTCCCGCAACTGGGGGTGCGCGAGGTAAAGGCTCAGAATTCCGAGCCCACCCGCTGGCGGTGATGCAGGGCAGTCAGGAGCGACTGCTGATGCTGACATCTGGTCCGGACTGAAGGACCTGACAACGATTACGGACATGTCGTCTACTGTCACTGCATATGATTCTCTCACCATTGAAAGAATGGTGGAGGATTATATGAGTGACCGCATCCAAGTAGGCACGTCAGACAGTCCGTACGTATACTGGCAGGAAAAAGAGGCAATTTGGAGGCCCTTGCACAAACTGGCTTTATTCTACCTAAATTGCCCTCCCACAAGTGTGTACTCCGAAAGAGTGTTTAGTGCCGCCGCTCACCTTGTCAGCAATCGGCGTACGAGGTTACTTCCAGAAAATGTGGAGAAGATGATGTTCATTAAAATGAATTATAATCAATTCCTCCATGGAGACATTTACCAGCAGCAATTGCCTCCACAAAGTACACAGGGAGCTGTGATGGTGGATTCCAGTGGGGACGAATTGATCATCTGTGAGGAGGGGGATGTACACGGTGATGAATCGGAGGATGATGATGAGGTGGACATCTTGCCTCTGTAGAGCCAGTTTGTGCAAGGAGAGATTAATTGCTTCTTTTTTGGTGGGGGTCCAAACCAACCCGTCATTTCAGTCACAGTCGTGTGGCAGACCCTGTCACTGAAATGATGGGTTGGTTAAAGTGTGCATGTCCTGTTTATACAACATAAGGGTGGGTGAGAGGGCCCAAGGACAATTCCATCTTGCACCTATTTTTTCTTTCATTTTTCTTTGCGTCATGTGCTGTTTGGGGAGTGTTTTTTGGAAGGGCCATCCTGCGTGACACTGCAGTGCCACTCCTAGATGGGCCAGGTGTTTGTGTCGGCCACTAGGGTCACTTATCTTAGTCACACAGCTACCTCATTGCGCCTCTTTTTTTTCTTCTTTGCGTCATGTGCTGTTTGGGGAGTATTTTTTGGAAGGGCCATCCGGCCTGACACTGCAGTGCCACTCCTAGATGGGCCAGGTGTTTGTGTCGGCCACTAGGGTCGCTTAGCTTACTCACACAGCTACCTCATTGCGCCTCTTTTTTTCTTTGCGTCATGTGCTGTTTGGGGAGTGTTTTTTGGAAGGGTCATCCTGCGTGACACTGCAGTGCCACTCCTAGATGGGCCAGGTGTTTGTGTCGGCCACTTGGGTCGCTTAGCTTAGTCATCCAGCGACCTCGGTGCAAATTTTAGGACTAAAAATAATATTGTGAGGTGTGAGGTGTTCAGAATAGACTGAAAATGAGTGGAAATTATGGTTATTGAGGTTAATAATACTTTGGGATCAAAATGACCCCCAAATTCTATGATTTAAGCTGTTTTTTAGGGTTTTTTGAAAAAAACACCCGAATCCAAAACACACCAGAATCCGACAAAAAAAATTCTGTGAGGTTTTGCCAAAACGCGTTCGAACCCAATACACGGCCACGGAACCGAACCCAAAACCAAAACACAAAACCCGAAAAATTTCCGGTGCACATCTCTACTGTATTGTGCTGCATCAGTTCAGTGGTGGTGTCTTGTGCTGCCATAAGTCTAGTGGTGGTGTCCTGTGCTGTATATTATTTACTCCAATTAAAAGGGTTATATACTTATATTATTATCCAAATAATTTTTGCAGGGTTTGCACTGTGTGTGTGGTTTAGGGGTACGCTTGCCTGTGCTGCATAGTATTATAATAACTCCAAATAAAAGGGTTATTATTATCCAAATTATTTTTATAGGGTTTGCCCTGCGTGGTGTAGGGGTACGCTCGCCTGTGCTACATATTATTATAATAGCTTAAAATAAAAGGGTTATTATTATCCAAATAATTTTTACAGGCTTTGCCGTGTGTGTGTGTGGTTTAGGGGTACGCTCTCCTGTGCCACCAATATTGTGCGTGTATTACATCTGGTCAAATTCCAGCACATCCCATGTTTTGCACATACAATTAATTTGGTGGCGAATAATTTTTTGAGAAATTACAAGGGCGTGTAGGAGATGCTGTCAGTGGGCCAAAAAATTGCGGGCCACTTTCGACATTCAGCCATTGTGTGCCACTCCTAGATGGGCTAGGTGTTTGTGCCATACACTGGTGTCGCTTAGCTTAGTCATACAGCCACCTTGGTGCAACTTTTAGGCCTAAAAACAATATTGTGAGGTGTGATGTGTTCAGAATAGACTGGAAATGGGTGGAAATTAATGTTATTGAGGTTAATAATACCGTAGGATCAGAATTACCCCCAAATGATGGGATTTTAGCTGTTTTTATGTTTTTTTCAAAAATCATACAGAACCAAAACCAAAACATGAAAGGGTGGATTTGGCAAAACCAATCCAGATCCAAAACATGAGGATGGAACCAGAACCAAAACCAAAACACAAAACACGAAAAGAGCAACTGTGGATACACTGGTGACCCTTTTTTGTTGTTGTTGTATTATATAGGGACACATCTAGAGAGGAAGAGGACTGTGTGCAGACTCCGTCTGGGCACCCTCCTCTCTTGGCAGCAGCGCTGTATACTCTGAGCACTAGGGTCACTAGGGAGGGGGACCCTAGTGCTCTCCCATAATCTAGTATGCATGCGTAGATCTCCAGGAAAATAGCGCAGTGGCGATTTTCCCAGTGATTTCCACAGTACACATGCATGTAAATGCTGGGAAAATGGGTGCCATGTAATTTTCCTGGTGATTTATGCAGCGCTGCTGCTGCAGACATGTGTAAGTGTTGAGAAAAATGGATGCAGGGTGTGCAGTTTGGGCCCCTGTGCACTGCACACACTGCACCCATTATAAATACACCAGTGGTGGGGTGACACTATACCTGGTAGGCTCTTTTGGCAGCTTAGACGCGCACTTGGTCTTTTCCACAATCTGTAATAAAATGTACTGTAAATGGCTGCAAGATTCTTTATACATTTGTGATGCAGTGACATACTCATTTTCAAATGTATCTGACTGTAAACTAACCTTTTAATGTGTCTGTTAATTTCCACCATTCCTCATTGGATATTTTAATAACCTTATATACAATATTGATATTTTCTTTAAATAAAGTAATGTGAACACATTTTCTGATTGCATAATTATATATAGTTTTCTTTTTCTCACAGAACTTTTTTCAAATAGTTAGTAACCTCCTGGATGAAGAAAACAAAGAGAAGTGGGAAGATGCACAGCAGGTAAGAAATTATTATGGCTTAATTGACAGAAATTATTTAGTCTTATTTTAGTGGTTTTGCAGTGGTTCAGAGTTACAGGTGAAAAGAGCAACTGGCAGAAATTTGTTCACTTAAAGACAAATCTAGCTTAATTTCACTGATTCATTGATGGCAAGCCTAATCTTTTCAACTTGTTGACTGCAGAGAAAGTTATTTTAGCAGAACATAATATATTATATTATGGTGGGATTGAAAGAGCACATGTTACTTTTGGGATTGGGAGCAAATACAGATATATAGGTTATGCTATTCTAGCAACACACAAAAATAGAAAATAGGCATTGCTTTTCATCATTGCCCCATCTGACCAGTGTTCAATAGTACCCCTCTCTGGCACCACTTTTCCCAGAGGAAGATGACAGTAGGTAATTTGACCGGATTCGGTTTGACATCCCAGCGGTTGGGATGCTAGCGGTCACATGAACAACAGCAGCACACTGACAATGAAGAACCTGACATTGGAGGGGGTAAGTATTTTTACCCTCCACTACCCTAACCCTCCGGTGGTGGTGGCTAGGGCTAACGTTCCGAGTGTGGTGGCTAGGGCTAACCCTTGGGGGATATCATCTAGGGATAACCCCTCCCCTAGTGCCTAATCTTAACCCCCCCAGTGCCTAACCCTAACCCCACCCCCCTCCCCCCAGGCCCTAACCCTATCCTGAACCCTGCTACATACCTTCTGTATGCCAGCTGTCGGTTTTCCAGCACCAGTCTCCTGAGTGGTGTCGGGATTCTGGAGTCGGTCACATGAACACTGGCATTCCGACCGCTGGGATGCTGAACGCATCCTATTTGGCTAAGCCCCAAAAAGCTAACTTCTTTAAAGCTTGGCAGGGTGGAGCACACTAAAGTCCCCATTAAGAACAGTGGGAGTTTTCAGCATCCCAGGTTACTTAGTTGAATGCAGGAGATAAAGTAAATTAACGGGACACTTAAATCATCTTGAAACCTACCATTTCCACATGTTTTTACTTGAATAAATTGACCCCTTTGATAAATAAAGTTTCAACTCACTAGTGACTTTATCACACAGACACAGATATCTGAGGTAGTGGTGGTGATACAGTGCAAACATTAGATCTTTGGTGGCAACATAATGCAGAGATAAAATATACTACTGTATTACTTAAACTTTCAATGAACTCTCACTGTCTCCAATCACCATGGAGAGAAGGCTTGGCAGTGCTGATACACAATGATTGGTGAATGGCCAGCCATATTCCAAACAGATTGCTTGACCAGCCCCAGTTAAACTCAAGACAGATTGCTTGACCAGTTGTGACTGAAAAGTTCAGGTGGTCAAGAGAAAATAATTCACCCATGCTGCTGTTGGCAGCCAACCTCTGGGCATAGCACAGTGAAAAGGTGAAAGTATTCACTTGTTCATAGTTATCCTTGTGATAATATCTAGCTTATGACAGCCAATCATTTCCTACAGAGTCAGATGATAAAAGATTGAGGGGCAGATTTACCAAAAAGTGATATTCTTGTTATCACTCATTGGGGTATATGCAATTGCGGTCGAATTCCCGAAAATGTCGAAAAACGGGACATTTTCGCCCCCACAAAAAATTTGACTATGCAATTCAGTACTTTTCGTCAAAAAAACGGACTTTCCAAATTCGACTTTTTGAAATTCGACATTTGTCAAATTCGACATTTCTGCAATGGTACAAATGCGGCAATTCGACAAAAGTATATTCAATTGAAGTTTGTAAATTCGACAACAGTGCTTTTAGACAGTAAATTCATCATTTTCAATCCGCCACACTTTGCTGGCGAAATCTAATAAAAAAATTTAAAAACATGTTTTTTTTGTGTTTTTTTTATTGGTAATAGCATATCTATTTATATTAGAAGGGATTAGGTACTTGGTTTGTCTATTTTGGAGGCACAAGTATTATTTATATATTTTTAAACATATATATATATATATTTTTTTTTTAAATGGAATGTTAAAAATCAGAAAAAAAATTGCGTGGGGTCCCCCCTCCTAAGCATAACCAGCCTCGGGCTCTTCGAGCCGGTCCTGGTTCTAAAAATCCGTGGGGAAAACTGACAGGGGATCCCCCGTATTTTTAAAACCAGCACCGGGCTCTGCGCCTGGTGCTGGTGCAAAAAATACGGGGGACAAAAAGTGTAGGGTCCCACGTTTTTTTTACACCAGCATCGGGCTCCACTAGCTGGACAGATAATGCCACAACCGGGAGTCACTTTTATACAGCGCCCTGCGGCCGTGGCATTAAATACCCAACTAGTCACCCCTGGCCGGGGTACCCAGGGGGGGATTGGGGTCCCTTTCAATCAAGGGGTCCCCCCCCAGCCACCCAAGGGCCAGGGGTGAAGCCCGAGGCTGTCCCCCCATCCAAGGGCTGCGGATGGGGGGCTGATAGCCTTGAGAAAATTGAAAGAATATTGTTTTTTCCAGTAGTACTACAAGTCCCAGCAAGCCTCCCCGCAAGCTGGTACTTGGAGAACCACAAGTACCAGCATGCGGGAGAAAAACGGGCCCACTGGTACCTGTAGTTCTACTGGAAAAAAAATACCCAAATAAAAACAGGACACGCACACCGTGAGAGTAAAACTTTATTTCACACATGTCGACACACACACATACTTACCTATGTTCACACGCCGACCTCTGTCCACTTGTCCAAGTAGAATCCACGGTGTACCTGTGAATAAAATTATACTCACCTCAATCCAGTGTCCGGATCTTTTAAAATAATCCTTGTACTTGGCAAAAAAAACGAACACCCGAACCAGGCGGACTGAAAGGGGTCCCATGTTTACACATGGGACCCCTTTCCCCGAATGCAGAGACCCCCCCGTGACTGCTGTCACATAAAGGTCTCTTAAGCCAATCAGGAAGCGCTACTTTGTGGCACTCTCCTGATTGGCTGTATGCGCGTCTGCTGGCAGACAGCGCATCGCACAGCTCCCTCCATTAGTTTCAATGGTGGGAACTTTGCGGTCAGCGGTGGGGTTACCCGCGGTCAGCCGCTGACCGCGGGTGACCACACCACTGATCGCAAAGTTCCCACCATTGAATATAATGGAGCGGCTTTGCGATGCGCTGTCTGACAGCTCAGACGTGCATAGCCAATCAGCAGAGTGCCAGGACGTTGTGCTCGCTGATTGGCTGAAGAGACCTTTCTGTGATAGCAGACATGGGGGGGTCTCTTCATTCGGGGAAAGGGGTCCCATGTGTAAACCCCTTTCAGTCCGCCTGGTTCGGGTGTTCGTTTTTTTTTTTTGCCAAGTACGAGGATTATTTTAAAAGATCCGGACACTGGATTGAGGTGAGTATAATTTTATTCACAGGTACACCGTGGATTCTACTTGGACAAGTGGACAGAGGTCGGCGTGCGAACATAGGTAAGTATGTGTGTGTGTCGACATGTGTGAAATAAAGTTTTACTCTCACGGTGTGCGTGTGCTGTTTTTATTTGGGTATTTTTTTTTCAGTAGAACTACAGGTACCAGCGGGCCCGTTTTTCTCCAGCATGCTGGTACTTGTGGTTCTCCAAGTACCAGCTTGCAGGGGAGGCTTGCTGGGACTTGTAGTACTACTGGAAAAAACAATATTCTTTCAATTTTCTCAAGGCTATCAGCCCCCCATCCGTAGCCCTTGGATGGGGGGGACAGCCTCGGGCTTCACCCCTGGCCCTTGGGTGGCTGGGGGGGACCCCTTGATTGAAGGGGTCCCCACTCCCCCAGGGTACCCCGGCCAGGGGTGACTAGTTGGATATTTAATGCCACGGCCGCAGGGCGCTGTATAAAAGTGACCCCCGGCTGTGGCATTATCTGTCCAGCTAGTGGAGCCCGATGCTGGTGTAAAAAATACGGGGGACCCCTACACTTTTTGTCCCCCGTATTTTTTGCACCAGCACCAGGCGCAGAGCCCGGTGCTGGTTTTAAAAATACGGGGGATCCCCTGTCAGTTTTTCCCCCGGATTTTTAGAACCAGGACCGGCTCGAAGAGCCCGAGGCTGGTTATGCTTTGGATGGGGGACCCCACGCAATTTTTTTCCGGGTTTTTTCCCGTTTTTTAAAAATCGGATCAAAATCCGTCAAATAGGCCATTTTTCGACAGCGGGACTGTCGAATACGTTTTTTATTGAATATGTTGAATTTTGGCACCCACTTGCCGGAATTCGACGGTCGAATTGTGTCAAATTAAAAGCACTGACTGTTCTGACACCTGCAGCTGTCAATTTCGACTACTGCAGGTGTCGATGCCCACACACCACAGCAGAGACAGCGCTGACCCTTGCTGTGGAGGGTGCCGGTTCTAAGCTGCATGTAAGATCTCGCAAATGCCCAGTGAGCTGGCTGAAAAGAGGGGGGGGGGGGGGTAAACACATCGCATCAGCACTAAGAATATGTGCTATGGCCGCTGACACTCCCCCTCTCCGGCAGCATTAGCGAAGCGAAGTGGGAAGATTGATACCGGAATGATATGTGCCAATACCATACATTATTATACCTGCCCCAAAATCTTTTGCTTGACTTTTTAATCACAACTTAGGGAGTAATTCAGTTCTGATCACTGGGTCGCTAATTTTGCTGTCTTGCGATCAGATAGTCGCCGCCTCCATGGGGAGTGTAAATTCGCCGTGCAAGTGTGAGATCGCATGTGAAGCTGAGCTACGAAAATCCACTTTATGCAGTCTCTGTGCAGCCCAGGACTTACTCCTCCAGTGCGATGAGAAGAGGCTGATTGGGGCCGCAGCTGACGTCAAACACCCTCCCTGCAAACGTTCAGTTGCCACCCACAAATGGCCTCTTCCTGTCAATCACCTTGTGAAAGCCCATGCGATCGGATTTTTCGCACCATCCCGTTGCTGACCGGTGATGCCCGTTGTTGTTGTCCGACGTGCACGCTCATTGCGGTGCATAAGCATGTGCAGTTAGCGATCAGATCTGAATTACCCCCTTAGCTTTGTGTTCTCCTGTCCCTCTTCTGCACGTCACTCCATGCAATATACAGATATTCATGTGGCAAAATCACTGCAGGAGAAAATCTAAATGTACAGAAAGATTTAGTGGGGAGCACATTCTTGAACTGTAAATCATAGTATATATGTCCAATATACTGTATATACATGCAAAGGCCCATAATATGTTCCCTTTATGCAAAAAAATACTGAATTTGCAGTCATCCATTATCTATATTGCTCCTTATTCGTTAGAACACTTCTGAGTCAGTATAGCCTACTTGTCAAAAGTTGTACAAAATGGTGTAACATTAATATACAACACAGTGAACCATACAGATAAATACATACATTTACATACACATAGACTACCCTTCACATCTAAGCATAGGTGCCGATTTATGTTTTTGCTGGTGGGTGCTCGGCGGGAAGCGGGAATGAATGGGCAGCCGCGGCAGTGACACATAATTCAACACACAGTAATGCCTTTTACACAGAGTAATTCTTTTTACACATTATGCCACACACCGTGATGCCCATTACGCAATATGCCACACACTGTAACGTCAATTACATATTATGTCACACATAGTTATGGCCCTGACACCATTTTATGCCCCACACACAATAATGCCCCTTACAAATGCTGCCATACAGTAAGGCTTCTAATTACTTTAAAATTACCTGTCTGTTGTCACGGGTTTCATGCTCTGGGTTCCATGCTCGCTGGGGGTTCCTGCGCATTTCCAGAGGTCTCCAGCACGTGGCCAGGGGTTTCATGCGCATTGTCATGGGTCTCCTGCGCGTTGTCAGGGGTCTCCTGTGCGTTTCCAGGGGTTTCATGTGTGTTGCCAGATGTTTCATGTACGTTGCCAGGGGCTTAATGCGTGTTTCCAGGGGTCTCCTGCACATTGCCAGCAAAGTATGGGTGGGTGCGGACGGGCATCACTAAGTATACTGTGATGCTAGTATGCTGCTAGTACAGGGGCAAATGCAGGATTTTCCTGGGGGGGTTTCCATACATGATTGTTAGGAGTAAATGCAGGTTTTGTAGGGGAGGGGTGGTGGGTGAGTTTCATACACATTACATAGAACACATACATGTACACACTCAAACTCACACATACATGTACACACACATAGAACACATACAAACACACAAATACAAACATATAACACACACAAACACATAGAACACACACACTTACATATACACACACACACATAGAACACAAACACACAAAGTAAACACACACACACACACACACACACACATACACACACACACAAAGATACACATATAACACATACACACAAACACATAGAACACACACACACACACATAGAGCACAGACTCACCTACATACAGTATACACACACACAGCACATACATACACACACACACACACACACACACACACACACACACACACACATACAAACACATACAGTATAACCACACTTATATATGTGATGCCCTGACAGTATGCCCCATGCTCGTGCTGTAGCTGGGTGAGGTGTGCTACCGCCGGGATTGCATGAGCTCACAAACATTTGGTCCCCCCCCTGTGTGCGCTAAGCCCCCGCAGTGGATTGAGATGCGCTGGAGGCTGCAGAAGGGCTTCCGTACATTGCAGTGTAAAAAAAACCTTAAAATTCATGCCGCCGGGGAAACAAGCGCTAGAGGTCAAATATGACCTCTAGCGTCTGTCTCCTCCTTGGCGGTGGCCATTTTTGGTGAATCTTTTTACACTGCAATGTACGGAAGCCCTTCTGTAGCCCTTAGCACGTCTCAATCTACTGCGGGGGCTGTGGGGACTAGCTTTACTGGGTGGCTAGTTCCGTGGGTGCTCCTCGATGTCCATGGGTGCTCGGGTCCGAGAGCACCGACAGAATCGGCGCCTATGCATCTATGCACTTCTGGAATAATGCACAACCTCTTCAGTACATGGTAAATGGTATATTTGCAAAAAAAACCCCACCAGAATAAACACCAAAGTGAATTACTACTATTTTTTTTTTACACTTAGGTCACTCCAGTAAGGGGCACATTGGTGGGGAAATGTTAAGGAACTGAAAACTAAGACACTGTACCAGGGGCGCTTTAAAAGAGGAGGAGGCCGTGTGTTTCCTCCTCCATTCGGGCCCCCTCCTCTCTGACAGCAGTGCAAGAGAGTCAGAGCTCTAAATGGCTCAGACTCTACTGCACATGCACAGATCACAAGGGAAATGGCGCAGTGACCATTTTACCAGTGATTTCTCTACTGTGCATGCGCAAATCACTGAGAAAATGGGCGCTGCACCATTTTCACAGTGATTCCACAGCAACGAAGCGGGACTGCGGAGGAGTAAGTATTAAAAAATGGCTGCAGTACTTGTGGTGGGGACCCCCTCTAGACTCAGGGGACCATGTGCACCGCACACACTGCACCCATTATAGATACGCCAGTGCACTGTACAATGTGCTACCACCATGTATACTCAGTAAGGCAAGGCAAGCCCACACCTCCCAATAACAGTTGGAGTAGATGGACCAGCATGCAATGCCATCTATTCACTGCTATAGCAGGTGGGACTGCTCCAGCAGTAGTTCTGCCACTGACTCCAGTACAAGGATTATAAAACTGAAAAACTAAACACACAAAATAAAATATTATGCAATGGTAAACAAACTTAATTCTTTCTCTCTTCTTACTGTTTTCTCTTTTAGTTGGTTTTATAAATGTTGGGTGCAAGCAAAACTTTACATATGGGGAAAAATAGAAAAGACCACATACTGTATTTAGAGTGATCCCTGAAGCATCCAAGCTACTTACACAATGGTTTCCCTAAATAACGCAGGTGTCCTAAGGAGAGTTCTGGCCAGTGGCGTATCTATAATGGCTGCAGTGTGTGTGCTGCACACGAGGCCCTGTATCCATAGGGGCCAATGCCAGACACCTGCACCCAATTTTTCAATACTTACCTCTCCAGGTGACTCTGAGCACTAGGTAGTGTACAGGTCTCTGGGAAAATGGCCATTTTCTTGGAGTTTTGCACATGTGCACTAGGGAAAATCACTGGCAAATGGCGAACATACCATTTTCCTGGGGACCTGTGCCCCACCTAGTGCTCAGTCACTGTCACTGCCACTGTCTGCTAGAGAGGAGGGTGCCTGGATGGTGTCTGCACACAGTCACATTATTGACGATCATGTAAGCCAGGGATGGGGAACCTTTGGCCCTCCAGCTGTTGTTGAACTACACATCCCCGCATGACCTGCACCAGTTTTAGCATGGCCAAATAGCAAAACTGTAGCAAGGCATGCTGGGATGTGTAGTTCAACAACAGCTGGAGGGCCAAAGGTTCCCCAACCCTAATGTAAGCAAAAGCCTAACCTGACCAGGCAAGCAGGGCCAGATTACGTGGAAGTGGAACCGGTGGAAGGTGGGGTGTGTATATTAGATTGTGCATACCTCCCAACATGTCCCATTCCAGAAGGGACAAAATGCTCTCTACCTGGACTTACTACTTAATATATGATTAGCATCAACTGTGTTGAACTATTTAATTGACAAGAAAGGTGTTTCAACACAGGTGATTGCAATTATAAATTAAGAAGGAAGTCCAGGTAGAAAACATGTTGTCCCTCCTGGAATGGGTCATGGTGGGAGGTATGGATTGTGTATATTAAATTTAAACCAATGGTGTATATTGGAATGCTGTCGGAATGCGCGCTGATCGGTGGCTTCAGCCACCGATCAGCGTGCATTGTCGGAAGCGGGGCCAAACCCGACAAGTTTTAGCCCTGTTTCCGACAATCTCAATCCGACTTTAAAAAAAGTTGTATTGAGATGAGGGAGCTGAGAGCAGGAGACGGAGAGCAGCAGGGAGAGCAGGAACCCAGCAGCAGCATCCACCCAACTTCAGCAAGCGAGGTCCCGCTTGCTGGAGCCAGGTGGATGCTGCCGTGAGCCTCCAGTTAAGCTGCTGCAGCTCTTGCTCCCCCGTCTCCTCCTTTCCTCCCCCCATCCGCTTAATCTCCTAAAATGCTCCCACCACCGCTACAGACATCTCCCCCCACCCCGGCACCGCAGACATCTCCGCCCACGTTGCCGCAGACATCTCCCCCCCAGACGCCGCAGATATCTCTCCCCCTGGTGCAGCTAATAATCCCCCCGATGCCGCTGACAGCAGCAGCAGGTCAGTAAACCGGAAACGGCCAAATCTGACAGTCGGATTTGGCCGCTCTTTGAATAGGGGTTGTCAGGTCCATTCCGACAACTGCATGTCGGAATGGACCTGACTCTTATTGAATATACCTCCTAGTAGGAAAAGTATGCTATATAAATAACATTATTCTTATTACTATCATTATTATTATTATTATTATTATTATTATTATTATTATATAGCTGGTTTGCTGTTCTTGTGTAGACTTGTTATGTTGGGATGATGTCAAACATTGTTTTTTATTCACTACCTCTACCATTTTTACTAATTACTTCTTTGTTTGCTGCATTAAAACTATTAATTGTCAGGTGCACATTAGGCAGCTGTTTCACTCAGGATTTGTGTAGTGTGTTTGTCATATTTCTTAATCTGCATTATAACCATTACATTTCATAAAGGGTGTTGCATGTCATAAAAGCTGTGAATAATATGCCACTGTGATTCATGGCTCAATAAAATTGAACTACTGAAGCTACTAAAATTATCATAAGCTAAAATGCTTGAATTTTGGGGAACTTTTTTGCTATTGTTGTTTAAACATTACAAATTAATGTGACTGCTCCATTACAAAGCAATAGGTCTTAAACACAAGAACAGAGTGTGAAAGGCTAATCAGTAAAAGTACCAAAGCAGAGGTATAAAGCTGTTGTCTGAGTGTATGAGTCAGCTTCAAGGCATCCTGCGTTGTCATGGCAACAAGTATGTGTAGCGCATGGAAATGGGTGCTTTGTTGATCCCAATACAATTATTTTGCTGCATTAGAAAAAGAAAAAAAGCCTGTCAGTAGCACTGCACATTCTACACTTTCAGATTTGTGAGACTCTGTACTGATAGATACAAGTGTTCTCACAGCAAAGTGTGTTTACTGTCTTAGTATTTGCTGTTCATACTTTTCTCTGCTATAGAAGTGTTAGCTTGCCTTCAGAAAAATGGAGTACATTCTATGAAGTGCAGCTGCAGAGGATAACGCATCCTTTTCAGATTAATTGCAGATACAACAAACCAGCAATTAGGGTTTATATATGGATCGGATGTATGGCAGCATCCAATTTCCGACAAAACTGCAACACTGCAGCTGTTTGTGTGAGAACTCTATCATCAAAGCATAATATAAAGACAGCACATTGTAAATGTCTGATAAATAAACTATATTTACAGTAAGCCACCTAGATTTCTGCATACATGTATATATGAATGTTATAAATTTGTATATAACATGTTTAATATTAGAATGTCATATGTGCTGCTGAAAATTCAGTGCAGATAATGTTGCAATGTTTTGCCTATGTAACCTTTTTTCTGCTATTGCTACTCTAAACCTTGATTTTAGATTTATCCAGGCTCGGTGGAGCTGATGCAGGTCATCGAAGATTTTATACACATTGTCGGAATGGGAATGATGGATTTCCAGAATTCCTATCTCACAACGGGAAATGTAGGTAAGAATCAGATTTTTTTATTTAATACTTTCATTGTCTGTTCATAAAACTTGTCTGTATCTGAAAATAGGATATAACAATGTGTTTGTATCCGGTCATGCTTATGTGCCGCACATCCTGTAGATGGCAGTTGACAAATTACAGTAATTGCTGCGGCGTTGGATCTCGCACCTCTTGTGGCCTTCTCTTAGCACGAATTTGCATAATTTTGCTTGTAGCCCCATATTTTTGTGCATTTTCAGGTTGCAGTAAAGTGCAGCTGTTGCTGTGTTAACTTGCACCTGCAAAGACATTGTGGGTAATTGGACTGACCTCTAAGAATGCTCAAGTTATATTTCTTTACTTTGTGTGACTGAGGTGACAAACAGCTAGGAATGTTCATCAGTTATAAACTCTAAGGGCTACAATAATAATTATTTACTATTCATTTTTCATTAATAGATGGAGATATTAACTACTGTATGTATCGTGCTACACAGTGATGTAACTAGATATTTTGGTGCCCTGTGCCAGAAAAAGAATTGGTGCCCCCTCTCACACCATATCTTAAAAAGGGGCAGTGCAACTGCAAAGGATATAGGGGTCTGGCTTTATCTGGGAGGGGCGTGGCCACAGAATAGTACCAATTCACATTACAATGCACATTAGTGTCCATTATGCACATCACACCACAATAGAGCCTCCGATACACATTATGCCCGAAAGAGTCCCCTGATATACATTATGTAAGGTAGAGTCCACATTATGCCAGGTAGAGCCCCTAATACACATTATGCAAGGTAGAGCCCTGGCATAATGTGTATCAGGGGTAGGGGGGTTGTTGTCTTTCCCCCTTCCCCCGGGCACACAACTTTAGGGAGGAAGCTGGAGTAGCAGCTGCCATGAATCCTGACAGCTGAGGTTGAGCAGTTAGACCCTTGGTTAAATACTTATTTATTGTCTATGCCTCCAGCTTCCTCCTACATCACACAGACACACACACACACACACACACACACACACACACACACACACACACACGTGGCCACAGCATGAAAGATCAAAATGTTAATCTTTTTCTACATTTTTCACTCTCAAGTAATGGCATGTACACACGGTGAGATTTTTTCTTACAATTTTGACTATATAGTCAAAGTCGTAAGAAAAGTTAGTGCAGATTGCAAGGTGAAAGTCACCTTTGCGATCCCGATTCGATGCTGATGCACGGTCCCGCGCGGTCGGCATCACAAGAATAGATAGACTGTGCAGGCAAGTCAATTTTGACTATCTCTATAGAAGAGATAGTCAAAATTGACACTTAGCCAAAATCGCACATAGTCAGTATCACAAGCACATAATGAGTGTGCTTGCGATTCTGACTATGTGCCAAACTAGCCCCTGTCGCATAGTGAGAATCGGGCATAAGAATCTCCGACATCCTGAAATACAAATGAAAGATTCAAGGCTACAGAGTTTTAGTCTATTATGGTTTAGATGTGATACAAACCAATACGCCTACTCTCTTGGAATAGCTTGGAGGCTCCCAAAAATTGAGTGGCACTCCTGGCCCCCCGGAAAGGAGGGCAAGTCTGCCAGAGCTCACCCACACCAGCCAGCTATCACCCCAGCCACCTCGTACACCCCCGCAGCTGGCGCTTACCTAGTGTAAGTGGGCTGGGCAATGGCGCAATTCACGCTGAATCACATCATAATAGCCCTGCCCCACTCTACATAGTTGGTAATCTGGTCATTGTAGAGTGGGGCAAGGCCATGATGATGCGATTGCACCTACACGTCTCCACTCTGACCAGACACATTCATGTCGCGCCCCCTGTTGTGCAGACCTGGCTGCCATCTCCCGGAGGGGGCAGCCAGAAAGTCAGAAAGTGTGTACAACCCCCACATCAATACATCTAAGTGATAACACAAGAGTGGGTACAGCCAGATGGTATTATTCATTAAGTGGAATTCAATGTAAGGATGTATATAATTCATGTATAGAGGTTGAACAAATATTTGATCACAACAATTGCAAAAGTACCATTTCTGGTTTCAGGACTTTGCTTAGGTGGCATCCAATGTGTGGAATACCCTGCCAACACGACTTTGGCTGTAATTCTGAGTCATGCACACTGCAAGTGATTTCTTTCTTCTGCACATGTGTCTTAAGCTGGGTACACATTGGCCAATTTATCAGCCATTCAACTGAAGCACTAATTTATCTTGTACGCATCAGCGGATGTGTACCAGCTATAGGTCTGTGAACTACGTATTTCACAGAGATATAGTGTCACCACTGCAGCACAGCCGATGGCTGATATATCTGCAGATATATTGGTGCATGTGTACGGGTGGGCAGCCAGCCTAGTGACTGACATCCTGTCCATCCTGTTGTGACGTTATACAGAACACATCAGGCTGATGACTGGTAAGTGTGAATGCACTTACCAATCATCAGGTAGGTTGGCGGATCAGCCGGATGGCCAATCCATCATTGTAATGTGTTTCTAGTGTATGCATGCATCCAATCAGACTCTCTCTATCATTTCTTTATTACATCCTAGGAAATGAAAAAGAGAATCTGATTGGTTGCTATGGCTAACATCACCTCTCTTCACTTTTAGAAGCTTTATTAAATTTTCCCCAAAGTTGCATTTGCGATGGAGGTGCACAGGAGATTCACTGTGACAGAAATGTGTTTAAAATGTATTGGGCATACCTGGGCAGTGACATGGAGGTACTGTATCTTAGTGGATGCACTCTTAGGGGAATGTTATGGGAGTGGCGTGGGTGTGACATTGAAAGCGGTTGCATACAGAGATGCTTAGATGGAGAAACTATACCTGTCTTGGGGCTGGTGCACGTTTTGATGATGCGCCTGATGGTGCATCTAAAGACGCACCAATTAATATTTCAGCCACTGACAGTGGGCGTCTCAGTCCTTGCACGTACAGATACACGGATGTACTCTAGGAAAGAACTTTGCATTTGCATAAAGAAGCAGAAACAAATGTTACTGAGTGCGACTCAGAATAAGCCCCTTAATCTTTCAGTCCAAATCTTTATGAGTACTATTTCTAGTAGCTCATACATGCATATGAGAGTTTGGCAGCACAGTGCAGTGCATTGAATGCGGACATATAATATTATTCTATTATTATAGTTATTATTCTATTATTATACATATGTTTATGATGATGATGATGATGATGATGATTATTAATTATAATAACAATGATGATAATATTAACTACTAGTATTTGTTAACTGCATACAATTTAAATAGTGCTGTAAATTTTGTAAGTGGTACACAGGCATTGCCGGATCTACTGCAAAGTCGAACCTAAGTTTTCATCTAGCTGTTAGAATATACTGGATGCCTAAAATACTGAATAAGCTACATATATCACTCATTCAGTTTCTTTATTTTCACCTTGGTGTACCCATAATGAGTGCCAACCACTGCCATGGAGGGGCAATAGCTGTCACGTCACCTGGGTTGCTGCTGGCTACAGCTCCCCCATGTTGGCTATAGAATGGTAGTGTAATACCGTGACAGCTTGTGGCAGGTGAAAATAGCAACTGATTATAGGGCAGAAGATGGGGCACAAGTAATGGCACTGTATACAGAAATGACATTCTAAAAACAAATCTGTACAAATGGATGGAAAGGTCTAAGTAAAACAAAAGGTTTTAAAACCAGGTTTGTCCTTCACTTCTATGCATAGGATATGCACAATATACAAAAGTAGAATCCATTTTAATGGGGGGTTGGATTAGGGATTAATGTAAGAAAATGTACTGAATATTGATTGCCACAGTTTAGTGCCAGATGTGACTCAGAATGTATTGGGCTATTTGAAAAATGCACCACTGTAATGTGCAGCTACAAAAAAATGCAAGCCTATATCTCCTATACCAGTGGTTCTCAAACTCGGTCCTCAGGACCCACACAGTTCACGTTTTCCATGTCACCCAGCAGCTGCACTGTGTATCACCAACTGATTTTAAAAATCTGCAGGTGACCTGCAAAACATGGATCGTGTGGGGTCCTGAGGACCGAGTTTGAGAACCTGTGTCCTATACAGTATATAAATAACCTTCAAGTAAGATCTCCTTAATTGCGTAGATTAAAACTCTCATATGTACTGGTAAATTTAGATTTATATATAATAGTGGTAGAGCAGTCCAGATGTCTAAATAAAGTCACTTTAAAATGGCATAAATGAAGGCAACATTTCAATGCCCTGTATTGCGCCATTTTTGACAGGTCAACAGTGCATACCGTAGTACAAAATCTTACCTTAAATAAAGGACATACACCTTATGGAAGCCAAAATGTATCACATACATAAAAGCATATCTGTTTCAGATCACCCATATTGCTTATTACAATGTTAAGAAAATTGTTTATTGTAGTCATTCTGTGTATGCTTAGTAGTCATATTATTATTGTTTTAATTAGTGTTGATTTAATACCTACTGTACTATGAGTACTTTATGTAGCTCTTGCATTAGAACTTAGTAGCACATGTGTGATTTTGTTTCATACAGCTAATTTTATTCATCAACTAACTTTTGACCTGTCGAAAATGCAGCAATAAAGGACATTGTAATGTTGTGTTTTCTATTTGGTGTCAGGCCTGCCATTAGTTACATATGTGTATTGTCTTCTCTGTTAGTGCCCAATATGTCACAATCTGGGACCAGTGTGCTGGATGATGATTTTCTCAATGCTGCACAGAGTCATTTTATTTCTTTAACTGATGCTGATAAGATATACTTTTAGCAGATTGAATTTTCTAAATTACCAGCTGAAATACCAGCAGATCTATATTACAAATTACTCAAATTGAAAAAAGGAGAAACTGATCTTTTGCTTGACGGACAGTTCCTAAGTGAATATCACCATAGAAAGTGGATACCCAGAGGTTTCAGGGTACATAATGTTCCCACATTATGGAGAAATAACCTATCCTTTTGCACCAAATGGTGTGACATATTGAACAAGTGTTCCTCAGATCTGATCATTCTCGTAATTGAGTAGGTCAGCTCTGAGTTAAAGACGGTTAGGTTGGATATTGATTTCTTTAAAAGTCTGCATCTTAAGAGTGGGAAAAGAACCTGTGCCAAGCACAGCAAGCCACTGAGCCTGCAGCATGGCAAGTCCAGTGAACCGCAAGGGGACTCTCTACGCTCGCCCCACTCCTGGCATACTGACGACCGGGATGCTGTATACTGACGACTGGCATTCTGACTGCCCATAATTCATATTGATCCTGGTGAAAATATGGACTCTGCTGACACTAGATATGAGAGTGGGTCGTTTTTAGATTCATGAACTCTGGCCTATCCTCCCTTCTTTCGAGGAGGTGTTTCAGGAGTAACCAAAGGGGGGGAGGGGTGAGTGGAGGAAGAGAACAAAGCACCGTTTAAGTGCGGCGGAAACATCCCTCTTATCCTTTGGACTCTCTTATATTCCTACCATTATACATGACCCATTTGATCTGACTGTAGAAAATTATCACTTTGGGAGAAATCTTCATCTCCATGAACATTTTGGTGGCATTGCCAAGAAAGCAGATACTAATAAGAAATGTACTACATTTAGTTAATTTTATCCAGTGTCATACAATATATAGTAATGTTTGCATTAAACCTGCATTTCATAATTGACTTTTGAGCAGAGACAAGCCCTTATTCCCTTAAAAATAATAACTCTATTGTCATACGTCCAGCCGACAAGGGCTGGTTGATAGTGGTGCAAGACTGGCACCAATATGACTGAGAAATCAAATGCCAATTATCTGATGATACTACGTATGTCAAACTTGGTAGCATCCTGACTACCTCTACCAAAAAATCAACAGTACCATTGAAATAGGTTTGGCAGCTGGTTGGATAAATAGTACACTGCTAACTACTTAAAAGTTGACCATCCTGTCACACCCATTATTTATAAAAAATCCATTAGCAAATTGAGGCTCCCCCTGGTTGACCTATTATCTTAGCCAGAGGTTCCACTGGCAGTCTCTGTGGACCAATATTTACAATCTTTTGTCCAAAAGACAGTTACATTCGTGACACCAGTGACTTTTTTAATAAACTAAAAGGCTTCGTATGTACATATCCTGAGGTCTGGCTCGCTACTCTAGATATAGTCTTTATATACTGTAATTCCACATGCTGATGGTACTGAAGTAATTAGTAATGAGAGCAGCCTCACATACTCAACCACCAGTTGAATTTATCACTAACCTTATTGATTTAGTAGTGAAGAATAACTACAGTACACAGGGGCGGATTTAGAACAAAAAGCGGCCCTGGAAAAATTTGTACTAGTGGCCCCACATGGGCAGCACCAGAGATGTAAGGTCAAGCCATGGGCCATGGCAGCAGCACCCTCCCCTCAAGACTTTCCAGATAGTGGGCATGTCCAGCATCAAGGGGGAATTTTAAAAAAATTAAAATTAAATATTATGAGCACATTATATGATACACCTTCAGAATTTAAGAAACTATATCATTCTTTAGAAAGATATATTTTCTTGCTTATTACACCAACCGTATCTCAATCACTATTCACTCAATCTTATATGTCAGCCAAGCAGGCAGACAGAGCATACACTAGATCATCTGCAATCACAGGCTAAGTGGCAAAGTAATTTTCATATATGCAAATTATTTTGCATCTTATTCATTATGTCTATAAAAAGGACCACATGTCCTCAAACAAAACATGCCCCACAGGTGTGTTGGCCCACCGGGAATCTTCCCAGTGAACCCTATGGCCAATCCGCCTCTGACAGTATAGTATTTCATGTATGGGTCTGACTACTGTGCACAAATGACTGGAATGGAGATGGGGTCCGATTTAGGGGCGCAATTACACCAACCTGTACATGGATGAACATAAACAAAAGTACCTACGTAAAATTTTTGGATGCAAATGACTATATAGTTTCAATTTATTGATGATTTATTTGCTATGGTTTGACACCAAGGAAAGTTTTTTAGATATGGTTAATTATCTTAATTCTTTATGTGAGCCTATTCATTTTACCTAATCCATCGAGCAACAAACTATCAACGTTTTAGATCGGTAGGGAGGGAGATCGCTTTGCATCAACCTTATTCCAAAAAACTACTGATCAGAACACAATACAGTACTTCATGCCAATAGCCAACACCCAATTGAGCTTAAGGAGAGCCTTCCAATCTCACAGTTTTTACAACTTCTTCATATCAATACTTCCAATGTATGGGCTAAAACCCAACTGGATGAGATTAAATCCAGGTTTTTGATAAGAGGGTACTCACTGAAGATGATAGAAAGATGCTTACAGAAAGCCTATCATCGTTTTCATATTCCTATTACAGACTATACAAGGAAGGGAATGATGGATCACCTTGTGTGAGTGAGCATATTTTATCACGCTTCAGATATAGCACAGCAGACATATAAGAAATATTAACCACTGCTTTCCTCAGACCCTGCACTACAATATAGAAGATGTCCAAATTTATGCCAATTATTAATGCGGCCAATGGTACAACCCACTGATCATACTCGACACCGGCTGGGATCTACAAAACTTGGATGTTACAGATGCCTTGGTTGTGTGACTTGCCACTCCATGTCAAGTGGTGACAGCTTCACTCACCCACATACTGTTATGAAGGTTGCAATCAAGCATAGAATGACATGCACTAGCCAACATGTGGTATATATTCTAATCTGTCCTTGTGGACTTTACTACATTGGCATGACAACCCATCCTTTCCGTGATCAGATGGCCAACCATTGATATTCAATAGGATCTGCCTTCAACACTGGTGCACCAGACAAACCAGTGGCCAAGCATTTTCCAGCATATGGACAGCTTGAGGTGCATGCTAATTGATCATGTTTTCATACTCCAACATGGGGATGATCATGAATTACTATTAAAAAAGATTGAATCTTGTTGCATATATCGACATGACACTATTCTGCCACGGGGACTCAATGAGAATAACCCCTTTGAATTTTTCAATATTGAGACTGATTTTTGTGATTATTTGCTCCTGGCGTGCTAGGTTCCTGCTATTTGCTTTTTGTTTTTTTCTAGAGAAGTACAATATTTTAATTATGTGATTAACATTTATATGTACTGATAATGCTAATCTATGCATTTGTATTTATTAGTTTGATTTAGTAATTATTTGATTCTACTATTGTAAGTGGTGTTTACTGGTTTATGCTTCCTGAGCTCTCTAGTAACTCACCAGTGAATGGTCAGTTACAGCTATATATCATGTACTTAATGTATTATTGTAGGATTGGTTATAATATAACTCCATATGCCAGCATATATCAGCGTTGTTTAGATATTTAATAATGCACCCTAGTGCAATGTAGTAGCTGGTGATGCTATTAGCGGTCTTTACTTCCGTGTTTGCATTCCACTATGATGGGTGGAACACATATGCTTTTATGGTTGATATGCTTTATTGCGATCACTAACAGTGCACTCCAGCGTCATAGGTGGAACACGTGCTGTTATGGATGACACACTTTACGGCCATCACTGTCATCTGTGCGTTCCACCACTACAGGTGGACTGCATGTGTGACTGTTGACTGCAGCTATGTGCTATGGTGATGCACTTCCAGAATGGTCACTTCCGGTGTCATCTGGTAATGATCTTATGCTGTTTTATACTATTCATTTATGAAGTGATGTTGTCTGTTTGGGGTACTTCTCACTTTGCTGGTCTCTTTGCTGGTCTCGATCCCAGGGGTCATGTTTGCTGTTTTTTCTGATTATAATGTGGCACTGACACTTGCTCAGTTAGTTCTATTTGCTGTGTATTGCCAATTGTTTAAGTGAAGACCAGAACTGATTAAATGTGCCATAATTAGTATATCACTTTTATTTTGACCAAGATGATTATTCAATTATCCTATTATGTGAGCAGTATGTATGGGAGCCTGGGAGGCATTGTCAGTACACTTCCTGTATCCATGCTGTGCTGATGCCTTTGCTGTGTGTCTTGACAAAGATCCAGATGGGGTTGATTATATATTGGAATTATGGTGATCTATTAAACTGATTTTGAATTTTTACAAATCTATCTATCTATCTATCTATCTATCTATCTATCTATCTATCTATCTATCTATCTATCTATACATATATATATTTATATATTGGACAGTACGGCTGACGTAATGGTTAGCATTACCACCTTACAGCACTGAGGTCATGGGTTTGATTCCCACCATGGCCTTAACTGTGTGGAGCTTGTTCATTCTCCACCTACTGGCATGGGTTTCCTCTGGGTGCTCCGGTTTCCTACCACAATCCAAAAATATACTGGTAGGTTAATTAGCTCCCAGCAAAAATTAACCCTAACGTGAATGTGTTTGCATGTATATGTGAGAGAGAATATAGATTATTGCAGTGACTGAAGTGAATGGACAAATATTCTTCATAAAGCGCTGCGGAATATGTGTGCACTATATAAATAACTGGTAATTAATAAATAAATTATATATATATATATATATATATATATATGCAGATATTGATATAAATAGATATAGATAGATAGATAACTTTGAAATAACGACCAATTAATATATTGTGTAAGCTTGTGAGCTCTTAAGTTAATCACGCCGAGAAAGAAAATTAAAAAACTTTTCAGGCCAACACATCACACGCATTTTAGAACAGATTTGTCACGTTCATTTTGCACATGAATTCAAGTTTGCTGAATTTATTGCTGAGCTAGAAGTCGACCTGCTGGCAAATAGAGAAACAATTCATGCATAATATAAACTCTCTAGTCTAACAGAAGTGCTCATGTTTCTACGCTTGGCAGGACAGTGAATATTTTCGCTGTAACATCATGAAAGACGTGCTTCATCTTTGTATGTTTCCCTTAGAGGTTCAATTACTTAGTAATAAAGGGGAAAAGTAAAAATTGTACTAGCCCTATTTATTTGTAAAGAATGTATGCAATATATATTGCAAGAACTGGATCTATTTGGAACAGTGAAATAATCATATCATGCACTCACAAGGTAGTTAAAAGACTTGACATCTTAAGCAATGGATGAATAAAATTTGTCATTCCAAAATGAGTTAGCATATTCTTGCATTTTGATATGTACAAATTATTCCAGATAACTCTGCCAGGAATGATGTGGCATCAATAACAAGATTGCAAGTCTGCCACAAGGAATAAAATGAGTGTGGGAATGTAAATGAGTTCCAATACCATCAGTTTGTAAAATTAAGTGGTATAGCTAATGATCTATTAATTAAGCTGGCTTTTTGTGCAATGCCTAGTTTTACTTTGTACATAGCCTGAACTGTAAAGTAAAACATTCTTAACATTATACATTTTTAATTTAACAAAAATGTTAGCTGTTCTCACATGTTGCATCATTGAGAAATACTGTAAATATATTTTTTGGTAATGAAGATTTGAAACCCAATAGCAGAATGTATACAGAAAATATATTGATTTATGTGTTAAATAAATAAGAATGATAATGAAATGCTCACTTCAGTTTTCATATATAACATGTTAATGACTAAACAATTTTGTTATCTGATCTCATCACTTCCAATCAGTTTGGACTAGTTGTGACAATGTTTGCTAGTTTAAAAAGGTTCAGTTAGGTTCTGTCATCTGCTCCTTTGCCACTGGGTAGGGCGCCATGATAACTCTACATATTTCTATTATCTTCTCTGCTTCTTCCTTTTGATGTGCCTTCTGCAACCTAACAAGCCCTGCTGCAGTAAATTCCCAACAATATTCAGGTCTATATAAGGCATGATCTAACATCGTGGATTACTGATTGCATAGCTTGTCCCTGTGTCCAACACAACCGATTTTTATATTGTGGTATGAATCTAGGTTGTTGTACTGATCTGTGACCATGTGCCTTTAGCGTTTATTACCATATTTATCTTGCTTACACTGTTTCCCTGATACTGTGTGTGTTGTATCCTGTTACTGCTTCTCTCCCTTGTTTCCTTGCTTTGGAGTTCCAGCGTTCCCCATGTATACCAATAGTACAGTATGTGACAGCAGACCAGAGAAGGAAAGGCAGCTGCATTACACATACTGTAACACTGCACTGTGACTAGAAACTTACTCTAGTTCTCCAGTAGTTGTTTGGTTGCAGATTCTTCTTTTTTTCTATCCTTCCACTGTCTTGTCTACTGTCCTTATTTCTGTGTGCCCTATCTATTAATCTCTATATCAGTCAATGACTTGCGCAACCCCATTTTAAAAACCTTTACTTGTTAAGACTTAACCTTATAGCTACAAATTACTCTTAACTTTATAACTACTAAAACTATCAAAGACAGTAGGGTAAAAAAAAATGACACACACTGTGACAGTAGGTGGGGTATATAGTGCCTTGTGTGGAGTGGAGTGATCAGTTCTGGGGATTTCTATCAGTGAAAACTGAGGGGGATCTAGGGAGAAATTAAGTCACTGGCATCCCCTAATACCCTAAACTTTTAATCAAAGGAGGAGAGTTCCCACATACAGCCAGAAAATGGAGACATGACTGCAGAGGCAGCATGGGTAAACTAAATAGGAAGTTAGAAGCCCGATAACAGAGGAAAAGAAGGGAGGAAGTCCTAAGTGAGGGAGCTGGGGCAGCAGAAGAGCCCTTAAGTCTGAGATGATGTATTGCAGATGTGTGAATATATAGCGAGGACAATGATAAATGCAAAGAGAAGCTGAATTGTTATTAAAAAAAGAAAAAACTTATACTGTACATAGCCCTATTCAGAGCAAAAATGAGAATCAGCTCTGAGTAAAACCTCTTTGGTGTAGTAACATAAAAACATAGAAACATAAAATTTGATGGCAGATAAGAACCACTTGGCCCATCTAGTCTGCCCCTTTTTTTATCCTTTGGTAATCTCAATCCTTTTTGAACCTTAATTCTTTGTAAGGATATTCATATGCCCATCCCAAGCATGTTTAAATTGCTCAACAGTCTAAGCCTCTACCACCTCTGATGGGAGGCTATTCCACTTATCCACTACCCTTTCTGTGAAGTAATCTTTCCTTAAATTTCCCCTGAACATGCCTCCTTCCAGTTTCAGTGTATGTCCTCGAGTTGTAATACTTCTCTTCCTTTGAAGAATGTTTCCCTCCTGAACTTTGTTAAAACCCTTTGTATATTTGAAAGTTTCTATCATGTCCCCACTTTCCCTTCTCTCCTCCAAACTATACATGTTAAGATCTTTTAGCCTTTCCGGGTAAGTTTTGTGATGTAGGCCATGCACCATTTTAGTTGCCCTTCTTTGTACACTCTCTAATATATTTATATCCTTCTGGAGATATGGTCTCCAGAACTGGACACAGTATTTCAGATGAGGTCGTACCAATGACATATACAGTGGCATTATTATTTATTTTTTCCTGATACTGATTCCGCTCCCTAGGCAACCAAGCATCTGACTTGCCTTTCTCATTGCTTTGTTGCATTGCTTCCCTGCCTTTAAGTCACTTGAAATAGTGACTCCTAAATCCCTTTCCTCCTCAGTAGTTTCCATTATAGTACCCTTGATACTATATTTAGCCTTTGGGTTTTTGAGACCCAAGTGCATGATTTTGCATTTTTTAGCATTAAACTGTAGTTGCCACGTTCTTGACCATTTCTCAAGCCTAGCTAAGTCGTCAATAAGTTGTTTTACCCCTCCCGGTGTGTCTACCCTGTTGCATATCTTTGTATCATCTGCAAAAAGGCATACTTTCCCTTAAATACCAATTGCAATATCACCAACAAAGATGTTAAAGAGAACTGGTCCAAGTACAGGTCCCTGGGGTACTCCACTGGTAACATACCCTCCATAGATTGCACTCCATTTACTACAACTGTCTGTTTCCTATCCTGCAACCAGGTTTTTATCCATTTAACTGTTTTATAATCCACCCCCACGCTTTCAAGTTTATTTAGCAGTCTGTGATGTGGGACAGTGTCAAATGCCTTACTAAAGTCTAGATATGCTACATCTACAGCTCCCCCTTGATCTATTATTTTCATCACAGAGTCAAAAAAGTCAATAATATTTGTTTGACATGATCTTCCACCAGTAAATCCATGCTGTTTTGTATCCTGTAAGTGGTTTGATTTAGGATATTCCACAACTCTTTATTTTAATAGTTTTTCCATTACTTTCCCTACTACTGATGTAAGGCTTACTGGTCTTTAGTTACTTGTTTCTTCCTTGCTTTCACTTTTGTACAGTGGTACTATATTCACTATTTTCCAGTCCTCTTGAATGGCACCTGTATTTAGTGACTGGTTAAATAATTTTGTTAATGGTGCCAACAGAACATCTTTTAGCTCTTTTAGTATCCTTAGGTGTATCCCATCTGGCCACATTGATTTATCCACTTTTAGTTTTGAAAGTTCTGTTAGGACTTTTTCCTCTGTAAATGTACTTATATCTACTTTATTTTTATAAATGTCCTTTCAACTTAACTGTGGTCCATCCCCTTCTCCAGTAAATACTGAGCAAAAATAATTATTTAGGTGATCTGCTATTGCCTTGTCTCCCTCCACCAAATTCTCACTCACTGTCTTAAGTCTTATTATTCCTCCATTTGATTTTATACTTTCATTTATATATTTGAAAAAAGTTTTGCCCCCTTTATCTACTGACTGGGCCATTTTCTCCTCAGCTTCTGCCTTTGCACGTCTGATTACTCTCTTAGCATCCTTCCGTCTGTCAAAATACACCTCTTTGTCGTTATTATTTTGAGTCTGTTTGTATTTCCTAAAAGTAATCTTTTTTGCTTTCACACTAGTTGATACTTCTTTTGTGCACCACACTTGCTTCCTTTTCCTGGTGCTTTTCCTAACCCTTTTGATACAAAGGTCTGTTGCACTTAATAGTGCACTTTTCAGTTTTTCCCACCTCTCCTGCTCTCCTTCAAAGTTCCTCCAGTCTGCCAATTATTCACTTAAACATCTCCCCATTTTTGCAAAGTCAGCATTTCTAAAATCCAACACCTTTGTTTTTGTGAGACAGGAGTTGGATCCTGTCTGTATACTAAACCATACTACTTGATGATCACTGGATCCCAGGTGTTCACCCATATATATGTCTGATATCCTGTCACCATTTGTGAGAATTAAATCTAATATTGAGTCTTTGCAAGTGGACTCCCCCGCCAATTGCTTGAGAGATGCTCCCTGTAAGGAATTTAGAAATTTGCCACTTGTAGCTGAACTTGCAAAAGACCCCTCCCAATTTACATCAGGTAAATTAAAGTCTCCCATGATTATGACTTCTCTCTTTAAAGCCATTTTAGTGATGTCCATCAATAGGTTCCTGTCCAAATCCTGCCCCTGGCCTGGTGGTCTATAGATCACTCCAATGCGAATAATGTCCTTCTTCCTGGTTTCTGTGGTGACCCAAAAGTCCTCAGTTTTGTCTTCAGTATTTTGTATTAAAGTAGCATTTTTTTCACATACTTTGCTACCCCTCCTCCTATTCTTCCCATTCTATCCTTCCTAAATAAATTGTATTCTGGTATAGCTATGTCCCAGTCATGATTCTCATTGCACCATGACTCTGTAATTGCCACAATGTCCAGGTTATCCTTTGACATTATCGCAATTAGTTCTGGAATTTTGTCTCCTAAGCGCCTAGCATTTGCACACGTAACTTTAAGAAATTTGTCTGTATATCTACTATTAGTAGCCATGTCCAGACAGTACAAAATAAATGACAAGTTTAAAGTTGAAATTACCTGTTTGGTGATGTTGCTCAGTGTTTGGTATTTGTTTTTTTTTTTACTAATCAGAAATCACACTCTGTCCTTTACACCACGACTACACCTCACTAAATGTAAATATATAGTACACCTGACCACAATGGCCAAATGATCAAAAGGAGGTAAACACCAGATAGCATGCAATAATAAACTATGTTTCACTGAGCAACTTCTCCACACATGCAATGCCAATTACAAGCAAATCATTGCATCAAAAAACATACATGAGTTTACATAAGAGAGAACTGTAGTGAGCAGATTGGGGATGTCTTTTCATAGTTTAAAAATACAGATAATATGCATAAGATGAATTACATACTTTTGAGGCATTCCTTCTGTTTACATTTGGTTTAACGCTAATATTATAATAATACTTTTATGTCAGCAATTCTATGGAAGCACTACCAGCTGACGGCTACCAGCCTTATACTAAACTTTGAATAGTAAAAGGTGCCATGTGAATGCAATGATTGCAGACTTCTCCCAATACAATCCCACTTACAGGCTAAGGCAATAGATTAGCTTAGACAAACAAGCATTACATACTAACAAGGCAGACAACTAAATCTTTACAAAGAAAAAAACCCCTCTTTTTCAATGTACCTACAGTTTGCAATACAACACAGCTATGCATGATAACTCTATTTCATTTGCATTCGATGGTAATAATGATAGTTCAATGTACGTGTTGATGAAAAGAAGTGACTGCATATGAATTGATTGCATGTCTAGTGCTTGTATATGTGAAGATCATTAAAAGTCAGGAAGATATCTCCACCAAATAATGTTTCTGGAATATATCTGGAATAACAGGCACTAGCACAAAGATGTATATGTTTTCATTGTCATAACCCAAGTACTGTGCAGGAGGAATTTAGATATTTAGAATTTAGATATATTCCTGTATTATGTATTGTTTTGCAAACAAGTAATGTGCTGGATGAATAATTTAAAAAGTGAACATATTGAAATAGAGATGGTCTTACACCCAATATTTTGTATTTACCCTGTATAACCACCACTTAACATCACCTATAGCCACACAACAGATAACTTTGCTGTAAAACCTGTCTGAATTAAGACCCTTAGTTAATAATTCGCTGCACTCATAATTTATCCAGGGTAGAGGAATAAATAATTGAGGGGGTAAACTCATGCATCTCATACCAGCTACACAGTTACAAGTGTTCAACAAGTTAAAGAAATATAGGTGGTCATTCCGAGTTGTTCGCTCGCTAGCAGTATTTAGCAGTCGTGCAAATGCTATGCCGCCTCCCACTGGGAGTATATTTTAGCTTAGCAGAAGTGCAAACGAAAGGATCGCAGAGCGGAGGAAAAGTTTTTTTGTTCCGTTTCAGAGTAGCTCAGTACCTACTCAGTGCTTGCGATCACTTCAAACTATTCAGTTCCTGTTTTGACATCACGAACATGCCCTGCGTTCGCCCAGCCATGCCTGCATTTTTCCTGGCACGCCTGCGTTTTTCAGAACACTCCCTGAAAACGGTCAGTTGACACCCAGAAATGCCCACTTCATGTCAATCACTCTGCAGTCAGCAGTGCGACTGAAAAACGTCACTAGACATTGTGTGAAATTACATCGGCCGTTGTTAAAGTACGACGTGCGTGTGCACTGCACCGCATACGCATGCTCAGAAGTGCCATTTTTAGCCTCATCGCTGCACAGTGAACGAATGCAGCTAGCGATCAACTCGGAATGACCCCCATAGTATGGTCACATAGCATAGCATGGACAAGGAAACATGCACTTCAACCCAAATGTTGGTGAACAACTCATTACCTTTACATGGTTTATCCACCTGGTAATGTGGTGTGACCAATCCAAAATAGGGTAGTACACAAAAAATGCATTTATTTCTTTCTTCCACTACCACAAAACCATGAGAGTAACACACACACCACATGAATACTGGATTGAAGGGTGAAAAATTCAAGAGGGAAGAATCTAAGATTCTCGTTCACCTAACATTTGTGAACATATAATATCCACGACTTCAACCAAAGCCCTACACCCATTGTTTTGCTCAAATAATGTTAATTGATAACCCTAAAAAAACCTTAATTTTAAAGCAACAAAACTTGCTGAGGAAGGCACCGGGTGCGCACAAATATAGAGACAGGTCTGGAATGCCAAGGGAATCTACAATGTGTGTAATGTATATATTACATTAATACACACACATACTGTATGGCACTCTGGATGATTTATTCAATGCCTGGGTGTCATTCTATCCTATTGACCTGTGGTGATGAGCAGTCTGTGTTTTCTATACTGTATTGGACCCTTGAGTGCCATCCACATTATTTTGGATTATATGTATACATACATACATACGTACGTATGTATATGCAGTACCAAGGGCCTGGCACTCCACAGACTTACTTATTGTAGCTAGGTACTTTCACAAAATGCAAATACAGATACTGTGGGTGCAGAACTCCAAGCAAAACTAACAAAGCATTTACAACAGCAGGTTGGATAAACATTGCAATGCCTGATAACTAGTAGCATTGGAGTGCCGCACCCACAGTATAGATAGATAGATAGATAGATAGATAGATAGATAGATAGATAGATAGATAGATAGATAGATATGTTAAAATGTAAATTATAGGAAATAAACTCCTTAAAAATACCACTGGGAACAGGAGTAGACCGCAGCAGCAGCATCGAGTGCTTGGAGAGTGGAGGAGGGACGGAGGCCAAGATCATAGCAGCTGTGTGGACACTGGGATCTGCTGCAAAATCCATAAATTAATGACTGTTTGAAGAGGGGGTGGAGCCAAATACTATAAGAGGTGACGTTTAATTGCAGGCAGCAGCGGACAGCTTTATTATATTAAAAAAATTGGTCTATCAGTGGGGCTTCTGGAAACTCAGAAACTCCCCCTACTTGTGCCACCAAATACTTATTGTTAACTTAAATATATACATAAACAAATAAACATTATGCCAGTCAAACATTTTTTTAATTTAAATTCTTGTACTGTCTAGAATTAAAAGTTGTCTGAAGACACAGCTGTGGAGAGTATTATTTCCCTCAGAAATTTGCACATGATAAGGGAAGGGGCCACTACATATACTGGGGTATATGCAATTCCGGGTGAGTTGCAGCACTTTTTCACCCGTTTTTAAATTCGACACAATTCGACCGTCGAATTCCGGCAGGTGGGTGCCGGAATTCGACATATTCAATAAAAAACAAATTTGACAGTCCCGCTGTCGAAAAACGGCTGAATTGACGGATTTTGATTAGATTTTTAAAAATGTTTAAAAAACGGTAAAAAACCCAAAAAAAAATGCGTGGGGTCCCCCCTCCTAAGCATAACCAGCCTCGGGCTCTTTGAGCCAGTCCTGGTTGCCAAAATACTGGAAAAAAAATTACAGGGGATCCCCCATATTTTAACAACCAGCACCGGGCTCTGCGCCTGGTCCTGGTGCAAAAAATATGGGGGACAAAAAGAGTAGGGGTCCCCTGTATTTTTTGTACCAGCACCGGGCTCCACTAGCTGGACAGATAATGCCACAGCCGGGGGTCACTTTTATACAGCGCCCTGCGGCCGTGGCATTAAATACCCAACTAGTCATCCCTGGCCGGGGTACCCTGGAGGAGTGGGGATCCCTTCAATCAAGGGGTCCCCCCCAGCCACCCAAGGGCCAGGGGTGAAGCCCGAGGCTGTCCCCCCATCCAAGGGCTGCGGATGGGGGGCTGATAGCCTTGTTGAAAATATAAGAATACTGTTTTTTTGCAGAAGAACTACAAGTCCCAGCAAGCCCCCCGCAAGCCGGTACTTGGAGAACCACAAGTACCAGCATGCGGGGGGAAATGGGCCCGCTGGTACCTGTAGTTCTACTGCCAAAAAAATACCCAAATAAAAACAGGACACAGACACTGTGAAAGTATAACTTTATTACATACATGCCGACACACATACTTACCTATGTTGACACGCCGACTCTGGCCACGTCTCCAATGTCAACGTCCGGGGTACCTGAAAATAAAATTATACTCACCTGATCCAGTGTCCAGTTCTTTTATTGTAATCCACGTACTTGGCAAAACAAAAGAACGCATTTACCCGAACCAGACGGACTGAAAGGGGTCCCATGTTTACACATGGGACCCCTTTCCCCGAATGCAGAGACCCCCCATGACTCCTGTCACAGAAGGTTCCATCTGCCAATCAGGAAGCGCCACTTCGTGGCACTCTCCTGATTGGCTTTGCATGTCTGAGCTGGCAGACAGCGCATCACACAGCTCCCTCCATTAATTTCAATTAACCTCATTGACCTCACCGCTGACCGCAAAGTTCCCACCATTGAAGATAATGGAGGGGGCTGTGCGATGCGCGTCTGACAGCTCCGACGCGCATACAGCCAATCAGGAGAGTGCCACGAAGTGGCGCTTCCTGATTGACTGAAGGGACCTTCTGTGACATGGGACCCCTTTCAGTCCGTCTGGTTCGGGTAAATGCGTTTTTTTGTTTTGCCAAGTACGTGGATTACAATAAAAGAACCGGACACTGGATCAGGTGAGTATAATTTTATTTTCAGGATGTCGACATTGGAGACGTGGCCAGAGTCGGCGTGTCAACATAGGTAAGTATGTGTGTCGGCATGTATGTAATAAAGTTATACTTTCACGGTGTCTGTGTCCTGTTTTTATTTGGGTATTTTTTTTGCAGTAGAACTACAGGTACCAGAGGGCCCGTTGTTCCCCCCGTATGCTGGTACTTGTGGTTCTCCAAGTACCGGCTTGCGGGGGTGGCTAGCTGGGACTTGTAGTTCTTCTGCAAAAAACAATATTCTTACATTTTTACACATGGCTATCAGCCCCCCATCCGCAGCCCTTGGATGGGGGGAACAGCCTCGGGCTTTACCCCTGGCCCTTGGGTGGCTGGGGGGGACCCCTTGATTGAAGGGGTCCCCACTCCTCCAGGGTACCCCGGCCAGGGTTGACTAATTGGGTATTTAATGCCACGGCTGCAGGGCGCTGTATAAAAGTGACCCCCGGCTGTGGCATTATCTGTCCAGCTAGTGGAGCCCGGTGCTGGTACAAAAAATACGGGGGACCCCTACTCTTTTTGTCCCCCGTATTTTTTGCACCAGGACCAGGCGCAGAGCCCAGTGCTGGTTGTTAAAATACAGGGGATCCCCTGTCATTTTTTCCCCGTATTTTGGCAACCAGGATTGGCTCAAAGAGCCCGAGGCTGGTTATGCTTAGGAGGGGGGACCCCACGCTTTTTTTTTTCTGATTTTTACACCATTCCATTAAAAATATATATATATTTTTAAAAATATATAAATAATACTTGTGCCTCCTAAATAGACAAACCAAGTACCTAATCCCTTCTAATATTAATAGATATGCTATTACCAATAAAAAAAACACACAAAAAAACATGTTTTTAAATTTTTTTAATAGATTCCTCCAGCAAAGTGTGGCGGATTGAAAATGACGAATTTACTGTCTAAAAGCACTGTTGTAAAATTTACAATCTTCAATTGAATATACTTTTGTCGAAATGCCACATTTGTACCATTGCAGAAATGTCGAATTTGACAAATGTCGAATTTCAAAAAGTCGAATTTGGAATGGCCGTTTTTTTGACGAAAAGTACTGTATTGCATTGTTGAATTATTTTTTTTGGCGAAAATGTCCCGTTTTTCGACATTTTCAGAAATTCGACCGCAATTGCATATACCCCACTGTATTTCCAGCTTCTCCTACATATACAATCATAACAATAAGATAATCATTAATCAATGATCTAATCATAAACATGGAGAAGAGAAGATTTGGTTGTTGAATATTTAAAATAAATATTTGCCGACCAAACATATGTTTAGGACACCATTCACAATATACTAGTGAAGCAAACACATTAGTTTAGTCACAGATTATCTTCTCTCTCAGCAAGTAGCCCCAGTAGGCTCTCTAGCCATGCATAGTTGATTGATTTAATTGACTGTAGCAGCAATACTCCCTTATGTCCTTAAATATCACATGTTGCAGAAACTTGAAGAGAGAGCATTAGAAATGTTGGTGTAGGACAAGGTTTGTTTTTCAGAGGCCTACACATCATATTTATTATATTACATCAAACATACATTGGCCTTCCATAACTGAATCAGTCTAGTTTATTGAAACAGTACTTGATTATATTGCTACAGACACACCACCCAATAACTACTTTCAGTCATGGCCCTCAAAAGAGAAAGGGCTTGCAAAACAAGGGTTGAGCTTAGTTTCCAAGTGAGAATTTTATGCAATTTGGAGATGGATCTGGGTGGATGAAGGGTGTAGCTTGTTTTGTTCTTATTTTGCATGTTTGAATTTTGGTATGTAGAATAAAATCCTGAACACATGTTCATTTGGCAGCTACTTTGTTGTAAGTACAGATGTGTCCTCATACATCTTGCATCAATACACCATACAGCAGGAGATGCCTGGCATGAGTGAGCTGACAGGACCTATGCAACTCAAGTAGACTCTACTGATTAAAATTATATGCAGCATGCCTATATTCTGTGAGCGACTGTATCTGCATACGAAATGCTATGTTACAACATTTCAGATGCAGATACATAGAATGCAGGCATGCAAAAAACATTTGAATCAGCAAAAGTTGCTTGTGCATCCTATTAACATTGTTTTGTGAATTAGATGCATTTTAACCAGTTGCCTGGCATGGTCACATCAGATGCGACCATACCAGCATGTGCTTTAGCTGACCTGGTCACAAAGGATGCAACCAGTCAGATACACACTGTTTGCAGCTGCAGAGAAGGGAAACTTCCCTCCGCTGCCACTCTGCCTCCCTCCACCATGTCCCAGTAACTGCTGATGGGCCAGCATGGCAGGTCCCCCCCAATCCCAGCAGCTGCAGACAATAGCAGCCACTGGGGAAAAGTAAATTAACCCTCCCCCCTTCCCGTGTATCTGGTAGCTGCCCCAGGTGTTAAACGGTGAATCATGATGGTCGCAGTGTTGTCAACCAATGTTCCGATGTTTGGGGAGAAACAATTTTTTCCAAATATAAAAAACACGTAAAATCATTTAAAATTTAACTAAAATCATTTTGCAGAACGTTAAATACATGATCTTCATCTAATTCACTTATTAAAAAACCCGACAATTTCTTAGCAGTTTTTGGGATTTTTTTTGTTGTCATTTAAGTGGTTAAAGTTTGCCCAAAAAGACGCTTGGCACTACCCAGTCACACTATGCTAGAAGGGCTGTGTAACGTGTAGGTCCACTCCATGGCTGGATGATGCATTAAAGCACACTAATATTCTTGTAGCAACTTGTCCTTGAGATGTAGAACAATATACACTAGAGAGATTCTTAATGCCTCATGGAGGGTGCAGTTCTTTTACTGCTGTGTGCATGCCTGAAAGATAAAGTTCTGTATGGCTGGCCAGCAAACCTCTTTTTATTTTTTTATTTCCTTTTTCTGCAAACTATAATTCTACACCATGAGCAGATAAAGCAGCATTTTAACTCTCACTTAGGCTCCCATGCTGTGTCCAGATCAAATAATAGCTCAGGATGTGTTCAGAAAACACAGAACATATTTTGGAATTGATCAAATCATACACTTAGATATTACAGTATTTAGGCATAATGCGGTGTTTTATTTGTATCTGCATTATACTTTGTTTTAGTCAAATTGCTAAATGTCCTTTAAATTATATAAAAAGGGTTGTCCATTTCACATTATATGTGTTTGGAAATTGGGATATGGAACAGATCAGTGGTTAAATAAACTGGCTGGATGTCAATAACACAAAGAAGCTGGATTTGAATCCCATTATTGGCTACTTTCTCTTGTGGTCGCAGACAAGAAGCTCTGTCTCCAGGCACCAAGATTAGAATGTAAGCTTTATTGTGCATGCAGCATTGTACACACTAAGCAGCACGGTAAAAAATAGTAGAGAATTTCCTGCTGGGGATAAACACACCTACAAAAGCTGCCAAGTAGGACTATACTTTAGAAAGCAGTTATATTACTGCTGTCAGGGAGAAGGCAGCTGTGCATATCCTTGCCTGTTTGCCAGGTTCTACATTTATTTATATTCTAGAAGTAATTGTTAGCTGACAAAATCATTCATAGAAACTTTAGAAAATAAAAACATTCAGTATGGAATGGAAATTTTAACATTGGTATCTATCAATCTATCTATCTATCTATCTATCTATCTATCTATCTATCTATCTATCTATCTATCTATCTATCTATCTATCTATCTATCTATCTATCTATCATGGCTACACATCACTCTGTTTCCCTGGATCAAGTGGCCGTTCATGGTAGTGGTATGATCTTCACACCTGTAGAAAAAAACAAAAGCTCCTGTAGAAGTGAAATACGTTAGAAGACCTGCTGCTTTATCAAGGTGTGGAGATCGGTACCACTACCACGGATAGCGGATTGATCCGGACAAACAGAGCTACATGGAGTGACTGCAGCAAACTTCTGATTCTCCACTGTAACAATCCCGAGTGTCTAAGTACTCCAGAAGCAGCGGGCAGCTATCTTGTATGCATTCTCGGTAGAGGGTGACACATTGCTACTAGAGATGAGCGGGTTCGGTTTCTCGGAATCCGAACCCCCCCGAACTTCAGCCTTTTTACAGGGGTCCGAGGCAGACTCGGATCTTCCCGCCTTGCTCGGTTAACCCGAGCGCGCCCGAACGTCATCATCCCGCTGTCGGATTCTCGCGCGGCTCGTATTCTATCGCGAGACTCGGATTCTATATAAGGAGCCGCGCGTCGCCGCCATTTTCACACGTGCATTGAGATTGATAGGGAGAGGACGTGGCTGGCGTCCTCTCCGTTAGAATAGATAGAGACACTTGAGTTGATTTACTACTAACTTAGTAATTTTGGGGAGCATTAGGAGTACTCAGAGTGCAGAGTTTTGCTGATAGTTACTAGTGACCACCACCAGTTTTATTTATTATTTAATATAATCCGTTCTCTGCCTGAAAAAAAACGATACACAGTCACATACCATATCTGTGCTCAGCCTCAGTGTGCTGCATGATAATATCATCTATGTATATCTGACTGTGCTGAGTGCTCACTGCTCACACAGCTGAATTGTGGGGGAGACTGGGGTGCAGTTATAGCAGGAGTACAGTGCACACTTTTGCTGCCAGTGTGACTGACCAGTGACCACCAGTATATTGTCTGCCTGAAAAACTTAAACACTCCTGTGGTGTTTTTTTATTTTATTCTATAAACACATTCTGCTGACAGTGTCCAGCAGGTCCGTCATTCATTATATTATATAAATATTTACCTGCAGTAGTGTTATATTTTTTTTGTTCATCTCTATCATCTTTATCATCTCTATACTAGCAGATGCAGTACGGTAGTCCACGGCTGTGGCTACCTCTGTGTCGTCAGTGCTCGTCCATAATTGTATACCTACCTGTGGTGGGGTTTATTTTTCTATCTTCTTCATACTAGTAGTTTAGGAGTCTGCTGACAGTGTCCAGCAGGTCCGTCATTATATTATATATACCTGCAGTAGTGATATATATATATTTTTTATATCATTATCATCTCTATACTAGCAGACGCAGTACGGTAGTCCACGGCTGTAGCTACCTCTGTGTCGTCAGTGCTCGTCCATAATTGTATACCTACCTGTGGTGGGTTTTTTTTTTCTATCTTCTTCATACTAGTAGTTTAGGAGTCTGCTGACAGTGTCCAGCAGGTCCGTCATTATATTATATATACCTGCAGTAGTGATATATATATATATTTTATATCATTATCATCTCTTTACTAGCAGACGCAGTACGGTAGTCCACGGCTGTAGCTACCTCTGTGTCGTCAGTGCTCGTCCATAATTGTATACCTACCTGTGGTGGGGTTTATTTTTCTATCTTCTTCATACTAGTAGTTTAGGAGTCTGCTGACAGTGTCCAGCAGGTCCGTCATTATATTATATATACCTGCAGTAGTGATATATATATATTTTTTATATCATTATCATCTCTATACTAGCAGACGCAGTACGGTAGTCCACGGCTGTAGCTACCTCTGTGTCGTCAGTGCTCGTCCATAATTGTATACCTACCTGTGGTGGGTTTTTTTTTTCTATCTTCTTCATACTAGTAGTTTAGGAGTCTGCTGACAGTGTCCAGCAGGTCCGTCATTATATTATATATACCTGCAGTAGTGATATATATATATATTTTATATCATTATCATCTCTTTACTAGCAGACGCAGTACGGTAGTCCACGGCTGTAGCTACCTCTGTGTCGTCAGTGCTCGTCCATAATTGTATACCTACCTGTGGTGGGGTTTTTTTTTCTATCTTCTTCATACTAGTAGTTTAGGAGTCTGCTGACAGTGTCCAGCAGGTCCGTCATTATATTATATATACCTGCAGTAGTGATATATAGATATATTTTATATCATTATCATCTCTATACTAGCAGACGCAGTACGGTAGTCCATGGCTGTAGCTACCTCTGTGTCGTCAGTGCTCGTCCATAATTGTATACCTACCTGTGGTGGGTTTTTTTTTCTATCTTCTTCATACTAGTAGTTTAGGAGTCTGCTGACAGTGTCCAGCAGGTCCGTCATTATATTATATATACCTGCAGTAGTGATATATATATATTTTTTATATCATTATCATCTCTATACTAGCAGATGCAGTACGGTAGTCCACGGCTGTAGCTACCTCTGTGTCGTCAGTGCTCGTCCATAATTGTATACCTACCTGTGGTGGGGTTTTTTTTTCTATTTTCTTCATACTAGTAGTTTAGGAGTCAGCTGACAGTGTCCAGCAGGTCCGTCATTATATTATATATACCTGCAGTAGTGATATATATATATTTTTTATATCATTATCATCTCTATACTAGCAGACGCAGTACGGTAGTCCACGGCTGTAGCTACCTCTGTGTCATCAGTGCTCGTCCATAATTGTATACCTACCTGTGGTGGGTTTTTTTTCTCTATCTTCTTCATACTAGTAGTTTAGGAGTCTGCTGACAGTGTCCAGCAGGTCCGTCATTATATTATATATACCTGCAGTAGTGATATATATATATTTTTTATATCATTATCATCTCTATACTAGCAGACGCAGTACGGTAGTCCACGGCTGTAGCTACCTCTGTGTCGTCAGTGCTCGTCCATAATTGTATACCTACCTGTGGTGGGGTTTTTTTATATCTTCTTCATACTAGTAGTTTAGGAGTCTGCTGACAGTGTTCAGCAAGTCCGTCATTATATTATATATACCTGCAGTAGTGATATATATATATATTTTTTATATCATTATCATCTCTATACTAGCAGACGCAGTACGGTAGTCCACGGCTGTAGCTACCTCTGTGTCGTCAGTGCTCGTCCATAATTGTATACCTACCTGTGGTGGTTTTTTTTTTTTTCTATCTTCTTCATACTAGTAGTTTAGGAGTCTGCTGACAGTGTCCAGCAGGTCCGTCATTATATTATATATACCTGCAGTAGTGATATATATATTTTTTTTATATCATTATCATCTCTATACTAGCAGACGCAGTACGATAGTCCACGGCTGTAGCTACCTCTGTGTCGTCAGTCACTCGTCATCCATAAGTATACTAGTATCCATCCATCTCCATTGTTTACCTGAGGTGCCTTTTAGTTGTGCCTATTAAAATATGGAGAACAAAAATGTTGAGGTTCCAAAAATAGGGAAAGATCAAGATCCACTTCCACCTCGTGCTGAAGCTGCTGCCACTAGTCATGGCCGAGACGATGAAATTCCATCAACATCGTCTGCCAAGGCCGATGCCCAATGTCATAGTACAGAGCATGTAAAATCCAAAACACAAAATATCAGTAAAAAAAGGACTCAAAAATCTAAAATAAAATCGTCGGAGGAGAAGCGTAAACTTGCCAATATGCCATTTACCACACGGAGTGGCAAGGAACGGCTGAGGCCCTGGCCTATGTTCATGGCTAGTGGTTCAGCTTCACATGAGGATGGAAGCACTCAGCCTCTCGCTAGAAAAATGAAAAGACTTAAGCTGGCAAAAGCACAGCAAAGAACTGTGCGTTCTTCGAAATCACAAATCCACAAGGAGAGTCCAATTGTGTCGGTTGCGATGCCTGACCTTCCCAACACTGGACGTGAAGAGCATGCGCCTTCCACCATTAGCACGCCCCCTGCAAGTGCTGGAAGGAGCACCCGCAGTCCAGTTCCTGATAGTCAGATTGAAGATGTCAGTGTTGAAGTACACCAGGATGAGGAGGATATGGGTGTTGCTGGTGCTGGGGAGGAAATTGACAAGGAGGATTCTGATGGTGAGGTGGTTTGTTTAAGTCAGGCACCCGGGGAGACACCTGTTGTCCGTGGGAGTAATATGGCCATTGACATGCCTGGTGAAAATACCGAAAAAATCAGCTCTTCGGTGTGGAAGTATTTAAACAGAAATGCGGACAACAGGTGTCAAGCCGTGTGTTGCCTTTGTCAAGCTGTAATAAGTAAGGGTAAGGACGTTAACCACCTCGGAACATCCTCCCTTATACGTCACCTGCAGCGCATTCATCATAAGTCAGTGACAAGTTCAAAAACTTTGGGCGACAGCGGAAGCAGTCCACTGACCAGTAAATCCCTTCCTCTTGTAACCAAGCTCACGCAAACCACCCCACCAACTACCTCAGTGTCAATTTCCTCCTTCCCCAGGAATGCCAATAGTCCTGCAGGCCATGTCACTGGCAATTCTGACGAGTCCTCTCCTGCCTGGGATTCCTCCGATGCATCCTTGCGTGTAACGCCTACTGCTGCTGACGCTGCTGTTGTTGCTGCTGGGAGTCGATGGTCATCCCAGAGGGGAAGTCATAAGACGACTTTTACTACTTCCACCAAGCAATTGACTGTCCAACAGTCCTTTGCGAGGAAGATGAAATATCACAGCAGTCATCCTGCTGCAAAGCGGATAACTGAGGCCTTGGCATCCTGGGCGGTGAGAAACGTGGTTCCGGTATCCATCATTACTGCAGAGCCAACTATAGACTTGTTTGAGGTACTGTGTCCCCGGTACCAAATACCATCTAGGTTCCATTTCTCTAGGCAGGCGATACCGAAAATGTAGTGTCCTAAAAAATGCAGTTGAACCCAATGTCCACTTAACCACGGACATGTGGACAAGTGGACCAGGGCAGACTCAGGACTATATGACTGTGACAGCCCACTGGGTAGATGTATTGCCTCCCGCCGCAAGAACAGCAGCGGCGGCACCAGTAGCAGCATCTCGCAAACGCCAACTCTTTCCTAGGCAGGCTACGCTTTGTATCACCGCTTTCCAGAATACGCACACAGCTGAAAACCTCTTACGGCAACTGAGGAAGATCATCGCAGAATGGCTTACCCCAATTGGACTCTCCTGTGGATTTGTGGCATCGGACAACGCCAGCAATATTGTGTGTGCATTAAATCTGGGCAAATTCCAGCACGTCCCATGTTTTGCACATACCTTGAATTTGGTGGTGCAGAATTATTTAAAAAATGACAGGGGCGTGCAAGAGATGCTGTCGGTGGCCAGAAGAATTGCGGGACACTTTCGGCGTACAGGCACCACGTACAGAAGACTGGAGCAACACCAAAAACGCCTGAACCTGCCCTGCCATCATCTGAAGCAAGAAGTGGTAACGAGGTGGAATTCAACCCTCTATATGCTTCAGAGGTTGGAGGAGCAGCAAAAGGCCATTCAAGCCTATACAACTGACCACGATATAGGAGGTGGAATGCACCAGTCTCAAGCGCAGTGGAGAATGATTTCAACGTTGTGCAAGGTTCTGCAACCTTTTGAACTTGCCACACGTGAAGTCAGTTCAGACACTGCCAGCCTGAGTCAGGTCATTCCCCTCATCAGGCTTTTGCAGAAGAAGCTGGAGACATTGAAGGAGGAGCTAACACTGAGCGATTCCGCTAGGCATGTGGGACTTGTGGATGGAGCCCTTAATTCGCTTAACAAGGATTCACGGGTGGTCAATCTGTTGAAATCAGAGCACTACATTTTGGCCACCGTGCTCGATCCTAGATTTAAAACCTACCTTGGATCTCTCTTTCCGGCAGACACAAGTCTGCAGGGGTTCAAAGAACTGCTGGTGAGAAAATTGTCAAGTCAAGCGGAACGCGACCTGTCAACATCTCCTCCGTCACATTCTCCAGCAACTGGGGGTGCGAGGAAAAGGCTCAGAATTCCGAGCCCACCTGCTGGCGGTGATGCAGGGCAGTCTGGAGCGACTGCTGATGCTGACATCTGGTCCGGACTGAAGGACCTCACAACGATTACGGACATGTCGTCTACTGGCACTGCATATGATTCTCTCTCCATTGAAAGAATGGTGGAGGATTATATGAGTGACCGCATCCAAGTAGGCACGTCAGACAGTCCGTACGTATACTGGCAGGAAAAAGAGGCAATTTGGAGGCCCTTGCACAAACTGGCTTTATTCTACCTAAGTTGCCCTCCCACAAGTGTGTACTCTGAAAGAGTGTTTAGTGCCGCCGCTCACCTTGTCAGCAATCGGCGTACGAGGTTACTTCCAGAAAATGTGGAGAAGATGATGTTCATTAAAATGAATTATAATCAATTCCTCCATGGAGACATTCACCAGCAGCAATTGCCTCCACAAAGTACACAGGGAGCTGTGATGGTGGATTCCAGTGGGGACGAATTGATAATCTGTGAGGAGGGGGATGTACACGGTGATGAATCGGAGGATGATGATGAGGTGGACATCTAGCCTCTGTAGAGCCAGTTTGTGCAAGGAGAGATTAATTGCTTCTTTTTTGGTGGGGGTCCAAACCAACCCGTCATTTCAGTCACAGTCGTGTGGCAGACCCTGTCACTGAAATGATGGGTTGGTTAAAGTGTGCATGTCCTGTTTATACAACATAAGGGTGGGTGGGAGGGCCCAAGGACAATTCCATCTTGCACCTCTTTTTTCTTTCATTTTTCTTTGCGTCATGTGATGTTTGGGAAGTGTTTTTTGGAAGGGCCATCCTGCGTGACACTGCAGTACCACTCCTAGATGGGCCAGGTGTTTGTGTCGGCCACTTGGGTCGCTGAGCTTAGTCATCCAGCGACCTCGGTGCAAATTTTAGGACTAAAAATAATATTGTGAGGTGTGAGGTGTTCAGAATAGACTGAAAATGAGTGGAAATTATGGTTATTGAGGTTAATAATACTTTGGGATCAAAATGACCCCCAAATTCTATGATTTAAGCTGTTTTTTAGGGTTTTTTGAAAAAAAACACCCGAATCCAAAACACACCCGAATCCGACAAAAAAAATTCGGTGAGGTTTTGCCAAAACGCGTTCGAACCCAAAACACGGCCACGGAACCGAACCCAAAACCAAAACACAAAACCCGAAAAATTTCCGGTGCACATCTCTAATTGCCACAAGAGACACCTTTCAGTAAGTGCTATAGGAATCACCCAGAGTAACAGCTGTATTGCCACTACATTGGCCTATCCAACTGCTATAGCGCTATATATAATTGACCTTGCGACATTCATCCAAATTTATAGCGCTATACAAAAACTCACCTTGTGGAATTGATGCTCAGTTGGAGATTTTTATATCTAGACATTTTCTTTATACAACTGGAATCTTTCTATTACTGTAGTACTGTCAGGCGATCTGTCAAGAGGTATATATATATATATATATATATATATATGTGTGTGTGTATGTGTATGTATACATATATATATATATATATATATATATAAAATGATTATTGATTTGTAAATTGTAAAATAATATACAATATGTATATTTTTTATTTTAAAACAATTGTATATATTCGTTATTTCAGCCTTATCAGTTAATTTTTTAGCACAGCTCTATATTTTAAATACAGTACATCCAGGAAACTATCTGTGTGGTTGTGTGGTGTTTATTATCCTAGAGTTGGTATTTGTTTGTTTAATGGAGATTTTAGGCTGTAAAGCAGAGCTGGCCATGACCAGTTTTCCACCCTAGGCAAGATTTTAACTGATTCTCATTAAATTGCCATAGTCAAGCGGCTGGGATAAGTTACATGATCTTTTTGCTGGTTCTCCATTCATCTCCTCACTGGAAAATGATATGGTGGATTAACACACATTGGAACCATCAGCAGATGTGATATCTCCCAGTAGTGACACTACAGTCTGTGCCAGCAACTCCTCCTGTCTATGCTGGGTGATGTGAAGGCAGGACACAAGTGCATGCTGAGCACCTGCTACTCCCCACCCCCTTCCGTTGAGCAGAGACATCCTAGGCCTGTGGTTCCCAAACTGTGGGCCTAGGCATCCTGGGTGCCGCAAGACACTTGCAGAGGTGCCTCGGGTTGCTGGTATAGGATCAAAACAAATTGTTTATGGTCAAAGTGACAGGCAAAACCAATGCTGGTGGCTGCCACCACATAATTAAACCTAAGGGTGACAGGTAAGCACAATTTAATTAATTTAATTAATTTAATATATTTGTTTTTCATTTATCAATAAAAAACTTTTGGACTAGGGATGCCTTGAAAAAATGATGATACTGTAGGGCGCCGGGATTCAAGAAAGCTTGGGAACCAGTGTCCTTGGCATTCACCTATATCGCCTTTATCCAGGGCCCTTAAAATTGTAAGCTCCACTTGAGCATTGGATCAGGGAATGATGTTCTTTCCAAGGTATTTGACTATAGTGGCTGATGATCCAGTTTTAGACATCTTGGCCACCCTTGCCTCATGCAAATTTTGCTTGTGACTGTTTTTTATTATTATTTGAAGTACCAGGTATCAGATCTGAAAGATGTCATGTGCTGGCTATTCCACCTGACATGTTATGTTCTGCTATAGAGAATACTAATGTTTGAAAAGAAGCTGTTGCTCAACATAATAGAGGACACAATGGGGTATATTTACTAAGAATCGTATTTTCCCGTTTGAGGTCAAAGTTCAATCACAAATGACATCGCAAGTGTAAATTTGCAACTTTTTGAATTTATTTTTGGCCAGAAACCCCCCCTGACTTATGTCTAAGAGGGTTTCTTCAGCCAATCAGGGAGTGCCACATTGTGGCACCCTCCTGATTGGCTGTGTGCTCCTGTACTGTATGACAGGCGGCACACGGCAGTGTTACAATGTAGCGCCTATGCGCTCCATTGTAACCAATGGTGGGAACTTTGTGGTCAGCGGTGATGTTACTTTCGGTCACCCGCTGACCACAAAGTTCCCACCATTGGTTATAATGGAGCGCATAGGCACTACATTGTAACACTGCCGTGTGCCGCCTGTCAGACAGTACAGGAGCACATAGCCGATCAGGAGGATGCCACAACGTGGCGTTCCCTGATTGGCTGAAGAAACCCTCTTAGACATAAGTCAGAGGGGGTTTCTGGCATTCGGGGAAAGGGGTCCCATGTGAAAACATGGGGCCCCTTTCAGTGCGAGGTCGGGTGTCCGTTTTTTTATTTTGACAAGTACCTGGATTACAAATGGATTAAAAGAAGAAGAGGCTTCTACACTGGAGTATGTGAGTATAATTTTTTCCACAGGTACACCATGGATTCTACATGGAGAAGTGGACCGACCCTCGTGTGAACATAAGGTAAGTATGTGTATATGGAGGTGTGTATGTATGTATTAAAGTTATACTTTCAAGGTGTGTGTCTTATGTTTTTATTGGGGTATTTTTTTAGTAGTAGTACTACAGGTACCAGCGGGCCCGGTTTTCCTCCGCATGCTGGTACTTGTGGTTCTCCAAGTACCAGCTTGCGGGGGAGGCTTGCTGGGACTTGTAGTACTGCTACTAAAAACAATATTAATTTTTTTACACAATGGCTATCAGCCTCCCATCCGCAGCCCATGGATGGGGGGGACAGCCTCGGGCTTCACCCCTGGTCCTTGGGTGGCTGGAGGGGGGGACCCCTTGATTGAAGGGGTCCCCACTCCTCCAGGGTACCCCGGCCAGGGGTGACTAGTTGGTTATGTAATGCCAGGGCCGCCGGTAGCTATATAAAAGTGTCCCCCGGCTGTGGCATTATGTATCTGGCTAGTGGAGCCCGGTGCTGGTTTCAGAAATACGGGGGACCCCTACGCTTTTTGTCCCCCGTATTTTTGGAACCAGGACCAGGCGCAGGGCCCGGTGCTGGTTGTTTAAATATGGGGGAACCTCTATCATTTCCCCCCCCATATTTTTGCAACCAGGACCGGCTCAAAGAGCCTGAGGCTGGTTTTGCTTAGGAGGGGGGACCCCACGCAATTTTTTTTCTAAAAATGAACACTTTCCCATCCCCTTCCCACTGATAAACATGCACGGATCTCATGGATCCCTGCATGCCTATCCAAACACGGGATAAAAAAGCAGGTCTGTTTTTTTTTAGCACTTTTTTACGAATTGTATTTCTGCACGGCAGTGTTTGGCTATTGTCGGCAGTGTTTGTGATTTGCACTTTTTAGTAAATTCCCGATTTCTACCAAATTGCAGGCGTATTTGACCGATGGTGTATTGATTCGTGATTTTATCCTAGGACTTCCAAAATATTATGAATGCCCTCATCACTGCCGAGATTTTTGCTTAGTAAATTACCGAAATGACACTTTGAAGAAAAAACGGCATCTCGGTCAAAATCGGGACCTTAGTAAATATACATCCTAGAGATGAGCGCCTGAAATTTTTCGGGTTTTGTGTTTTGGTTTTGGGTTCGGTTCCGCGGCCGTGTTTTGGGTTCGAACGCGTTTTGGCAAAACCTCACCGAATTTTTTTTGTCGGATTCGGGTGTGTTTTGGATTCGGGTGTTTTTTTCAAAAAACACTAAAAAACAGCTTAAATCATAGAATTTGGGGGTCATTTTGATCCCAAAGTATTATTAACCTCAAAAACCATAATTTACACTCATTTTCAGTCTATTCTGAATACCTCACACCTCACAATATTATTTTTAGTCCTAAAATTTGCACCGAGGTCGCTGTGTGAGTAAGATAAGCGACCCTAGTGGCCGACACAAACACCGGGCCCATCTAGGAGTGGCACTGCAGTGTCACGCAGGATGTCCCTTCCAAAAAACCCTCCCCAAACAGCACATGATGCAAAGAAAAAAAGAGGCGCAATGAGGTAGCTGTGTGAGTAAGATTAGCGACCCTAGTGGCCGACACAAACACCGGGCCCATCTAGGAGTGGCACTGCAGTGTCACGCAGGATGGCCCTTCCAAAAAACCCTCCCCAAACAGCACATGACGCAAAGAAAAAAAGAGGCGCAATGAGGTAGCTGTGTGAGTAAGATTAGCGACCCTAGTGGCCGACACAAACACCGGGCCCATCTAGGAGTGGCACTGCAGTGTCACGCAGGATGGCCCTTCCAAAAAACCCTCCCCAAACAGCACATGACGCAAAGAAAAAAAGAGGCGCAATGAGGTAGCTGTGTGAGTAAGATTAGCGACCCTAGTGGCCGACACAAACACCGGGCCCATCTAGGAGTGGCACTGCAGTGTCACGCAGGATGTCCCTTCCAAAAAACCCTCCCCAAACAGCACATGACGCAAAGAAAAAAAGAGGCGCAATGAGGTAGCTGTGTGAGTAAGATTGGCGACCCTAGTGGCCGACACAAACACCGGGCCCATCTAGGAGTGGCACTGCAGTGTCACGCAGGATGTCCCTTCCAAAAAACCCTCCCCAAACAGCACATGACGCAAAGAAAAAAAGAGGCGCAATGAGGTAGCTGTGTGAGTAAGATTAGCGACCCTAGTGGCCGACACAAACACCGGGCCCATCTAGGAGTGGCACTGCAGTGTCACGCAGGATGTCCCTTCCAAAAAACCCTCCCCAAACAGCACATGACGCAAAGAAAAAAAGAGGCGCAATGAGGTAGCTGACTGTGTGAGTAAGATTAGCGACCCTAGTGGCCGACACAAACACCGGGCCCATCTAGGAGTGGCACTGCAGTGTCACGCAGGATATCCATTCCAAAAAAACCCTCCCCAATCAGCACATGATGCAAAGAAAAAGAAAAGAAAAAAGAGGTGCAAGATGGAATTGTCCTTGGGCCCTCCCACCCACCCTTATGTTGTATAAACAAAACAGGACATGCACACTTTAACCAACCCATCATTTCAGTGACAGGGTCTGCCACACGACTGTGACTGATATGACGGGTTGGTTTGGACCCCCCCCAAAAAAGAAGCAATTAATCTCTCCTTGCACAAACTGGCTCTACAGAGGCAAGATGTCCACATCATCTTCACCCTCCGATATATCACCGTGTACATCCCCCTCCTCACAGATTATCAATTCGTCCCCACTGGAATCCACCATCTCAGCTCCCTGTGTACTTTGTGGAGGCAATTGCTGCTGGTCAATGTCTCCGCGGAGGAATTGATTATAATTCATTTTAATGAACATCATCTTCTCCACATTTTCTGGATGTAACCTCGTACGCCGATTGCTGACAAGGTGAGCGGCGGCACTAAACACTCTTTTGGAGTACACACTTGTGGGAGGGCAACTTAGGTAGAATAAAGCCAGTTTGTGCAAGGGCCTCCAAATTGCCTCTTTTTCCTGCCAGTATAAGTACGGACTGTGTGACGTGCCTACTTGGATGCGGTCACTCATATAATCCTCCACCATTCTATCAATGTTGAGAGAATCATATGCAGTGACAGTAGACGACATGTCCGTAATCGTTGTCAGGTCCTTCAGTCCGGACCAGATGTCAGCATCAGCAGTCGCTCCAGACTTCCCTGCATCACCGCCAGCGGGTGGGCTCGGAATTCTGAGCCTTTTCCTCGCACCCCCAGTTGCGGGAGAATGTGAAGGAGGAGATGTTGACAGGTCGCGTTCCGCTTGACTTGACAATTTTGTCACCAGCAGGTCTTTCAACCCCAGCAGACCTGTGTCTGCCGGAAAGAGAGATCCAAGGTAGGCTTTAAATCTAGGATCGAGCACGGTGGCCAAAATGTAGTGCTCTGATTTCAACAGATTGACCACCCGTGAATCCTTGTTAAGCGAATTAAGGGCTGCATCCACAAGTCCCACATGCCTAGCGGAATCGCTCCCTTTTAGCTCCTTCTTCAATGCCTCCAGCTTCTTCTGCAAAAGCCTGATGAGGGGAATGACCTGACTCAGGCTGGCAGTGTCTGAACTGACTTCACGTGTGGCAAGTTCAAAGGGCATCAGAACCTTGCACAACGTTGAAATCATTCTCCACTGCACTTGAGACAGGTGCATTCCATCTCCTATATCGTGCTCAATTGTATAGGCTTGAATGGCCATTTGCTGCTCCTCCAACCTCTGAAGCATATAGAGGGTTGAATTCCACCTCGTTACCACTTCTTGCTTCAGATGATGGCAGGGCAGGTTCAGTAGTTTTTGGTGGTGCTCCAGTCTTCTGTACGTGGTGCCTGTACGCCGAAAGTGTCCCGCAATTTTTCTGGCCACCGACAGCATCTCTTGCACGCCCCTGTCGTTTTTTTAAAAAATTCTGCACCACCAAATTCAAGGTATGTGCAAAACATGGGACGTGCTGGAATTTGCCCATATTTAATGCACACACAATATTGCTGGCGTTGTCCGATGCCACAAATCCACAGGAGAGTCCAATTGGGGTAAGCCATTCCGCGATGATCTTCCTCAGTTGCCGTAAGAGGTTTTCAGCTGTGTGCGTATTCTGGAAAGCGGTGATACAAAGCGTAGCCTGCCTAGGAAAGAGTTGGCGTTTGCGAGATGCTGCTACTGGTGCCGCCGCTGCTGTTCTTGCGGCGGGAGTCCATACATCTACCCAGTGGGCTGTCACAGTCATATAGTCCTGACCCTGCCCTGCTCCACTTGTCCACATGTCCGTGGTTAAGTGGACATTGGGTACAACTGCATTTTTTAGGAGACTGGTGAGTCTTTTTCTGACGTCCGTGTACATTCTCGGTATCGCCTGCCTAGAGAAGTGGAACCTAGATGGTATTTGGTAACGGGGGCACACTGCCTCAATAAATTGTCTAGTTCCCTGTGAACTAACGGCGGATACCGGACGCACGTCTAACACCAACATAGTTGTCAAGGACTCAGTTATCCGCTTTGCAGTAGGATGACTGCTGTGATATTTCATCTTCCTCGCAAAGGACTGTTGAACAGTCAATTGCTTACTGGAAGTAGTACAAGTGGGCTTACGACTTCCCCTCTGGGATGACCATCGACTCCCAGCGGCAACAACAGCAGCGCCAGCAGCAGTAGGCGTTACACGCAAGGATGCATCGGAGGAATCCCAGGCAGGAGAGGACTCGTCAGACTTGCCAGTGACATGGCCTGCAGGACTATTGGCATTCCTGGGGAAGGAGGAAATTGACACTGAGGGAGTTGGTGGGGTGGTTTGCGTGAGCTTGGTTACAAGAGGAAGGGATTTACTGGTCAGTGGACTGCTTCCGCTGTCACCCAAAGTTTTTGAACTTGTCACTGACTTATTATGAATGCGCTGCAGGTGACGTATAAGGGAGGATGTTCCGAGGTGGTTAACGTCCTTACCCCTACTTATTACAGCTTGACAAAGGGAACACACGGCTTGACACCTGTTGTCCGCATTTCTGGTGAAATACCTCCACACCGAAGAGCTGATTTTTTTGGTATTTTCACCTGGCATGTCAACGGCCATATTCCTCCCACGGACAACAGGTGTCTCCCCGGGTGCCTGACTTAAACAAACCACCTCACCATCAGAATCCTCCTGGTCAATTTCCTCCCCAGCGCCAGCAACACCCATATCCTCCTCATCCTGGTGTACTTCAACACTGACATCTTCAATCTGACTATCAGGAACTGGTCTGCGGGTGCTCCTTCCAGCACTTGCAGGGGGCGTGCAAATGGTGGAAGGCGCATGCTCTTCACGTCCAGTGTTGGGAAGGTCAGGCATCGCAACCGACACATTTGGACTCTCCTTGTGGATTTGGGATTTCAAAGAACGCACAGTTCTTTGCGGTGCTTTTGCCAGCTTGAGTCTTTTCAGTTTTCTAGCGAGAGGCTGAGTGCTTCCATCCTCATGTGAAGCTGAACCACTAGCCATGAACATAGGCCAGGGCCTCAGCCGTTCCTTGCCACTCCGTGTGGTAAATGGCATATTGGCAAGTTTACGCTTCTCCTCCGACAATTTTATTTTAGGTTTTGGAGTCCTTTTTTTACTGATATTTGGTGTTTTGGTTTTGACATGCTCTGTACTATGCCATTGGGCATCGGCCTTGGCAGACGACGTTGCTGGCATTTCATCGTCTCGGCCATGACTAGTGGCAGCAGCTTCAGCACGAGGTGGAAGTGGATCTTGATCTTTCCCTAATTTTGGAACCTCAACATTTTTGTTCTCCATATTTTAATAGGCACAACTAAAAGGCACCTCAGGTAAACAATGGAGATGGATGGATTGGATACTAGTATACAATTATGGACGGGCTGCCGAGTGCCGACACAGAGGTAGCCACAGCCGTGAACTACCGCACTGTACTGTGTCTGCTGCTAATATATAGACTGGTTGATAAAGAGATAGTATACTCGTAACTAGTATGTATGTATAAAGAAAAAAAAAAAAACCACGGTTAGGTGGTATATACAATTATGGACGGGCTGCCGAGTGCCGACACAGAGGTAGCCACAGCCGTGAACTACCGCACTGTACTGTGTCTGCTGCTAATATATAGACTGGTTGATAAAGAGATAGTATACTCGTAACTAGTATGTATGTATAAAGAAAGAAAAAAAAACCACGGTTAGGTGGTATATACAATTATGGACGGGCTGCCGAGTGCCGACACAGAGGTAGCCACAGCCGTGAACTACCGCACTGTACTGTGTCTGCTGCTAATATATAGACTGGTTGATAAAGAGATAGTATACTCGTAACTAGTATGTATGTATAAAGAAAGAAAAAAAAACCACGGTTAGGTGGTATATACAATTATGGACGGGCTGCCGAGTGCCGACACAGAGGTAGCCACAGCCGTGAACTACCGCACTGTACTGTGTCTGCTGCTAATATATAGACTGGTTGATAAAGAGATAGTATACTCGTAACTAGTATGTATGTATAAAGAAAGAAAAAAAAACCACGGTTAGGTGGTATATACAATTATGGACGGGCTGCCGAGTGCCGACACAGAGGTAGCCACAGCCGTGAACTACCGCACTGTACTGTGTCTGCTGCTAATATATAGACTGGTTGATAAAGAGATAGTATACTCGTAACTAGTATGTATGTATAAAGAAAGAAAAAAAAACCACGGTTAGGTGGTATATACAATTATGGACGGGCTGCCGAGTGCCGACACAGAGGTAGCCACAGCCGTGAACTACCGCACTGTACTGTGTCTGCTGCTAATATAGACTGGTTGATAAAGAGATAGTATACTCGTAACTAGTATGTATGTATAAAGAAAGAAAAAAAAAACACGGTTAGGTGGTATATACAATTATGGACGGGCTGCCGAGTGCCGACACAGAGGTAGCCACAGCCGTGAACTACCGCACTGTACTGTGTCTGCTGCTAATATAGACTGGTTGATAAAGAGATAGTATACTCGTAACTAGTATGACTATAAAGAAAGAAAAAAAAACCACGGTTAGGTGGTATATACAATTATGGACGGGCTGCCGAGTGCCGACACAGAGGTAGCCACAGCCGTGAACTACCGCACTGTACTGTGTCTGCTGCTAATATAGACTGGTTGATAAAGAGATAGTATACTCGTAACTAGTATGTATGTATAAAGAAAGAAAAAAAAACCACGGTTAGGTGGTATATACAATTATGGACGGGCTGCCGAGTGCCGACACAGAGGTAGCCACAGCCGTGAACTACCGCACTGTACTGTGTCTGCTGCTAATATATAGACTGGTTGATAAAGAGATAGTATACTCGTAACTAGTATGTATGTATAAAGAAAGAAAAAAAAACCACGGTTAGGTGGTATATACAATTATGGACGGGCTGCCGAGTGCCGACACAGAGGTAGCCACAGCCGTGAACTACCGCACTGTACTGTGTCTGCTGCTAATATAGACTGGTTGATAAAGAGATAGTATACTACTAATATTATATACTGGTGGTCAGGTCACTGGTCACTAGTCACACTGGCAGTGGCACTCCTGCAGCAAAAGTGTGCACTGTTTAATTTTAATATAATATTATGTACTCCTGGCTCCTGCTATAACCTATAACTGGCACTGCAGTAGTGCTCCCCAGTCTCCCCCACAATTATAAGCTGTGTGAGCTGAGCAGTCAGACAGATATATAATATATATAGATGATGCAGCACACTGGCCTGAGCCTGAGCAGTGCACACAGATATGGTATGTGACTGACTGAGTCACTGTGTGTATCGCTTTTTTCAGGCAGAGAACGGATATATTAAATAAACTGCACTGTGTGTCTGGTGGTCACTCACTATATAATATATTATGTACTCCTGGCTCCTGCTATAACCTATAACTGGCACTGCAGTAGTGCTCCCCAGTCTCCCCCACAATTATAAGCTGTGTGAGCTGAGCAGTCAGACAGATATATAATATTATATATAGATAATAGATGATGCAGCACACTGGCCTGAGCCTGAGCAGTGCACACAGATATGGTATGTGACTGAGTCACTGTGTGCTGTGTATCGCTTTTTTCAGGCAGAGAACGGATTATAAATAAAAGTGGTGGTCACTGGTCACTATCAGCAAAACTCTGCACTGTACACTACTGAGTACTCCTAATGCTCCCCAAAATTAGTAAATCAAGTGTCTAAACGGAGAGGACGCCAGCCACGTCCTCTCCCTATCAATCTCAATGCACGTGTGAAAATGGCGGCGACGCGCGGCTCCTTATATAGAATCCGAGTCTCGCGATAGAATCCGAGCCTCGCGAGAATCCGACAGCGTCATGATGACGTTCGGGCGCGCTCGGGTTAACCGAGCAAGGCGGGAAGATCCGAGTCGCTCGGACCCGTGAAAAAAAACATGAAGTTCTGGCGGGTTCGGATTCAGAGAAACCGAACCCGCTCATCTCTACCCCGATGAACTGATTTGTTTTGCATCAGCACCGCCTGTTGATGAAATTGGTAACTAATATTAAAACCCAAAAAAATGGCTAGCACATACCCTGCAATATTTGTTGTCCAACTTTTTCTTCATTACAAGCTTTAGAACTTGTTCCAGGGTGCTCTGAGCAGACATACTTTCGTTTTTACAAACCTGTACGAAGATGTGCCCTCATACACCTAGCATCTATACGACATACAGTGTGAGATGACTGGTGTTACTGATCCACTGCAAAACGTGTAGTATACCATCTTTTTCTTTACATTTACATTTATTGGTATCACAGACTCGCCTCTCACAGTGTACTCAATATACTGGGCTGCAACTTTAACAGCACAGAAATTAGTTTTATACTCATACAATGTTGCAGATGAAGCACAACACATGTTGGCCTGACAAAAATCCACAACCACAGCATCGTAGCACTTAGTACACAGATTCAGACTCCGTCACACACAGATGTATAAATATCGCACATTAAACTGATCAGTGCAATATATATGTACATGCGTGTATACGTCAAAACTTTTGCAATTGTTATATTTTTTACCTATTATTCTCATTTATTTATAATTTTTCAGTAGTACCAGAGTCGGCACTAGTCTTAGGCAAATGCATAGGACATTTAAAATGCCTAGAGGCATTCATTCAAAATCTAGGGCCAGCTCTGAGTCAGGTTGATGGAGTGGGCAACAACAAGCCAAGCAGATTGCACTGGCAGCTGTGCATTTGCTGCCCTACCAGTCGGAGCTCTCATCTAAGCTCAAATGGGTGGTAGTATATACAGCCGAGCAGCGGGAGCACTGTAGTGGGGAGCAGTGACTGGGGTCATCGGGAGGTAATGAAAATGCTATTGAAATTGACTTTCCCAAAATGGCCACCACCTCAGAGGAGACAATTGTGGTGGATGCTAAATGACTAGTAGTACCTCTAGTAACAGAAAACTTCTAAACAAAAAGTGTTGGGACCACTGACCACGGGCTCCAAATGGGGAAAGGGGCTGGCATATTGCACATAAAACACCTGACAAGTAACAGACATACATCCACCATTGACAAAATTTTAAGGTTTAAATGTTGATGTTGCTTTCACCTTCCTAATATGGTGCAAATTACATTATTGTGTGACGTAATGTGAAGAAGGGGCACTACTGTGTGATGTAATAGGAATTGGGGTACTGTTGTGTGGTCATGCCCCTACCCAGTAAGACCACACCCTTTTTTTGGTGCACATTCTCACTACCTAAGGTATGAAGGGGGGAACCAATGTACACAGGACACCAAAATATGTAGTTACAGCTCTGCTTTTAGTGTACACATATGTGTCCTACTCTGTATTCAGCCCCCCTACCCTAAATAAATTGCTGTGTGATGTTACATGAATAAGGAATACTGGGGCAGATTTATTAAGCTCGGCGAAGGGATAAAGTGGAAGGTGATAAAGGACCAGCCAATCAGCTCCTAACTACCATGTCACAGGCTGTGTTTGAAAAATTACAGTTAGGATCTGACTGGCTGGTCCTTTATCACCTTCCACTTTATCGCTTCACCAAGCTTAATAAATCTGCCCCACTATTATGTGATGTACTGTGAATAAGGTTGCACCACTGTGTGGCAAAATTTTAATTATGGGTACTGTTGTGTTCCCAGTAAGAAAATGGCCCTTTTTGGGGGCTGTTTAAAATATTGGGGTGGGGGGCAATGTTCTTAATTATGACTTTGTGGCTGAGGATTGCTATAGTTGAGGGGTGATGGGTGTTGATGGATGCTGCTGTGAACTGTGCATGATGGGTGCTGTGGTGGAAGAGGGGTGCTGAGTCATAGACAGATCTTACCTAGGGCATCAAATTGGTTAGCACTAACTCTGAATAGTACAATTGCAATATTTTAATGAAATTACAAAATTTAGACAATGAGCCTGATACTGAGTCTCAAACAATTTAGAATGCAACCATATCTAGTGGTGGGGTTTTGCAGACAGCGTATGTTCCACAATCAACATTTGCATTTTGTGTATATCCATGTGATTCTATCCATCCATCAAATGAGTGGAAATTGGTAGATAATAAGTGACAACTAGGCATACTTGAACAAATATATTGAATGTAGCCCTGCGCTGCAAAGAAAAGCTGCTGGTTTAAAATTAATGGAATTTACCCTTCAAAAATTTCCATATATAGACTCATGCAAACAAAGAAAATGATAAAAAAAACTAGCACTGCTGATGTTTTATATCATTAAAACATTAAAACAGTGAAAACTTTCACAATGAGACATCTGATAGGGAGGTTCTGGTAATGAACTGCTTCATCCACAATCTGCCCTCAGATGGTTCCACGTATTTAGAATGACACTCACATTAATATTCAGCCTCGCGTTCCTATAAAGGTTTCTTTAAGGCTCTAGGAAATGGCTGGTACTCTTTTCAATCACACTGGACCGTAAGAATAACACTTACATTGGAATTCAATCTTGAGTGCACTGAAAGGTTTCTTTTTACTCCTCCACTCACTGCAGACAGGAGACAGGTAGACGGTAGTGCTTAAAAATGTACACGGATTTATTCATGAAGCATAAAAACACACGAATACTGCAACACATGTCCCGCAGCTGATGGATGGTCGTCACAGCACAAAACTTCAACACGTTTCAAGGATTCTCTCCCCTTTATCAAGAAGTGCTGTATGGATCCCAGGTTTCCAAATTTATCCTGGGTGCTGTGGTGGAAGAGGGGTGCTGAGTCATAGACAGATCTTACCTAGGGCATCAAATTGGTTAGCGCTAGCTCTGAATAGTACAATTGCAATATTTTAATGAAATTACAAAATTTAGACAATGAGCCTGATACTGAGTCTCAAACAATTTAGAATGCAACCATACCTAGTGGTGGGGTTTTGCAGACTGCGTATGTTCCACAATCAACATTTGCATTTTGTGTATATCCATGTGATTCTATCCATCCATCAAATGAGTGGAAATTGGTAGAAAATAGGTGACAACTAGGCATACTTGTAAGAACCATGGCATAAGTATGTACCCAGCGTTACAATGGTCTGAGTTGTGTGTATACCAAGGAGACAGTTTTTTTCAGTCATATCTTGCACCTAGCATACACCCTAGTATATGCCTACAACAGTGATCAGGGGTGGCTTAAGAGAAGAGGAGACCCATGTGCAGACTCCTCTATGTAGGCCGCCTCCTATCTGCAGCACCATAGACTCTGCGCATGCTCCAGTCACCAGGAAAATGGTCACCACAACATTTTGTGACTTCTCCAGCATCAGCAGCACCAGTGCAGGACTCCGAAAAGGTAAGTAATTAAATGTGGATGCAGGGTGTGCACACACTGCACCCATGATGGAAACACATATGACAGTGATACTGTCTGCTCTAATGGATGGAGGGCTAAGTTGGAGGGCTGGGTTTAGTGCAGTTGCAAAGGGTTAGTCATTATAAGTTTGACTATGGAGATGAAGTGGTTACTCTTTAAGTTGGGTTAATTGATAGTAAGGGGTTCTTTTATTGAGACTGAGGTAAGTATTGTATATGAATATAATTTACTCAAATTGTTATGCTGAAGGAGCAAATTATTTTAAGGATTAATGTCAATTAAGGATTAGTTGATGATATGGTGCGAAGATCACTAATATGCACTATTAGTCACTGAAATGCTTTGCGTATTGTATGGTCACTTGGATAATATTTGTATTGTATGGGAGTTGCTAGGATGCTCCCGGTATTGCTTACCAATAACTGGGATACTCTTTGTATTGTATTTTAATCACTTTAAATAGTTATTGGTTACATGTTACATATTAATTTTATAATGAAATCTACAGTATGTGACTACTATAGTCATCGGTTGGCACACACTAGAAAAATATTTTCAAATGCCTGGGGTGCTTCTCAATGCTGCCAATGAAGGAAGCATGCATATAATCCAAGAAAGTCAAATAAAGTGCACTCACCAGGGGCTTTTTTCAGACAAAATTTAATCCAACTCACATTTACAGGTCATATCATCATGTCTGCATGTCGACCACAAAACAAGGCTGTCATCAGGACATCATACCCAAAAGAGTACCACACAGATATAAATATATATATATATATATATATATATATATAGTATTTGGAAGAAGCTGCACTCTCAATAATCATATAGAGTCATCAGCTGGGGTGCATTATTTTTAAAGGCCAAAGTGTCAAACATCAGCCGCCATAATACATGGTATATGATCTATATGATCTCAGTGGAGGCTTGACCTGGTCTTGAAAAAGGTCCATGCTAGGACCGAAATGTCGACCTTTGCATTTGGCTATGTGAGTGTTCATTAAAAGCATTGTTTCTACAAGCAAGTCTGGCAAGTGCTTTCCCACAGATCTTTGAATATATATATATAAAAAGGCATCCCAACTTTTAGAATCCAGTTAGGGTATGAGGTAATTAATTCACCACTACCATGCCCTCTGCACAAACCCTAACCTGTCTGGCATAGCAGCTAGGGCTAAAGACACAGGGGGTGCCGTCTATGGCTAATCACAGGGGGTGGCAATTAGGGCTAAGGACACAGGGGTGGCAGTTATAGCTAACTACTCCTGTAGTACCTAAAAAAAATCTCCCCCCAACCCCCGGGCTCTAACCTATCCCTCACACCAACAATTACCACCGGGATGCCGTCGGCTGGGGTTCCAGGGCCGGGAACTAGAGTGGTGTCACACATATATATATTAGAGATTTGCGGCGGGCACTTTTCGTGTTTTGGTTCTGGTTCCATACTCGTGTTTTGGATCTAGATTGGTTTTGCCAAAACCACCCTTTCGTTTTTTGGTTTTGGATCTGGATGATTTTTGAAAAAAACCCCCGTAGAAATGGCTAAAATCAAATAATTTGTGGGTAATTGTGATCCTACGGTATTAGTAACTTCAATAACTCATTTCCACTCATTTCTAGTCTATTCTGACACCTCACACCTCGCAATATTGTTTTTAGGCCAAAAGGATGCACTGAAGTGGCTGGATGACTAAGCTAAGCGACATAAGTGTGCGGCACAAACACCTGGCCCATCTAGAAGTGGCACTGCAATGGCAGACCAGATCGTACTTAAAAAAACTAGTCCCTAAACATCACATCATGTGAAGAGGAAAAAGAGGCGCAATGAGGTAGCTGTATGACTAAGCTAAGTGACACAAGTGTGCGGCACAAACACTTAGCCCATCTAAGAGTGGCACCACAATGGCAGACAGGATGGCACTTAAAAAAACTAGACCCCAAACAGCACATGATGCAAAGGAGAAAAAGAGGTGCAATGAGGTAGCTGTATGTCTAAACTAAGCGACACAAATGTGAGGCACAAACAACATGGGATGTGCTGGAATTTGCCCAGATGTAAGCGAAGCACAATATTGGTGGCACAGGAAAGCGTACCCCTAAACCACACACACACGGCAAAGCCTGTAAAATTAATTTGGATAATAATAACCCTTTTATTTGGAGCTATTATAATAATATGCAGCACAGGCGAGTGTACACCTACACCACACAAGGCAAACTTGTGTCTGCCGGAAAGAGAGCTACAACATAGGCTTTAAACCTAGGATCGAGCACGGTGGCCAAAATGTAGTGCTCTGAGTTCAACAGATTGACCACCCTTGAATCCTGGCAAAGCGAATGAAGGGCTCCATCCACAAGTCCCACATACTTTGCGGAGTCGCTCCGTCTTAGCTCACCTTCAATTTCTCCAGCTTCTTCTGCAAAAGCCTGATGAGGGGAATGACCTGACTCAAGCTGGCAGTGTCTGAACTGACTTCACATATGGCAAGTTCGAAGGGCTGCACCTTGCACAAGACGGAAATCATTCCCCACTGCGTTCGAGTCAGGTGCATTCCCCCTCCTTTGCCTATATCATAGATGGATGTATAGGCTTGAATGGCCTTTTGCTGCTCCTCCATCTTCTGAAGCATATAGAGTGTTGAATTCCACCTCATTACCACCTCTTGCTTCAGGTGATGGCAGGGTAGGTTCATGAGTGTTTGATGGTGCTCCAGTCTTCGGCACGCGGTGGCTGAATATTGAAAGTGGCCCACATTTTTTCGGGCCACTGACAGCATCTCCTGCATGCCCCTGTCATTTTTTTTTTATAATATATTTTTATTGAATTTTCAAAAGAATAGTGGACAATTCAAATTATCGCAATAAATGAGCCACAAAAAACATACAGAAAATCCAGTAATACGACTGAAGAGTAGAAAGTATTGTACAAACATATCCAACAATAGCCAAGGAGATAAAGTCTTCCATTAATTATAATTCTGTCAGAGCATAATGTACCTTTTAGAACAAAGTAGAAGAAAAAGAGAGCTATCCGACAGATGGTGAAATGTCTCAACCATTTTGGACACATGTAAGAACATAACTAAACAAAACAAACCCATATAAAGAATCGGGGTAGGGGGGGGATGACAACAAACACATAAAGGGGAAGAGGGGATGGGAAAGAGGAGGAAAGGGATAATAAACCATCTTAAGTCCGGTGTTCTATCCTGACAAGTTAGTGTTGTTAGACGAAATCTAAATAAATAGATTTTCAACCTAGGACAAATGTCCTGTATCAGTAGAAAGTCTCCTAAGTAAGTTCCATGAAGTGTTTTCAAATAATTGAAGAATATGGTTTTGCGAATGCTCATCTAATATTTTAATGAAATATTCCCATTTATGATAGAATTTTTCGACTCCATGTTCAATGTCAGGCAAAGTAGTGCGTCTATCATAATATAATATTTGTAACAATTTGTGTTTGACTTCTGATATGGAGGGAGCAGAATGCTGGGTGCAATGGATAAGAATAATTTTTTTAGCAACCGTGACAATCGTAATTAGCAAACGGAGTTTTAATTTTTTATTTGGGCCTAAATCCCAGTTTTTAAAATTTCCACATAGACATGCTAAAGGGTCAGGGAGTACGGTGGTAGAGAACATGGAGTTGATTAGTTGGATCAATTTATTCCAGAATTTTTTTATTTTACCACATTCCCACACGCAATGAATAAATGTGGCGTGAGACATTGAGCATTTAGTGCAGGCCCCGGTTTCAAGGGTTGTCATATATCTCCTTTGAGCAGGGGAGATATATGCTCTATGTATCATTCTAATGTGGACCTCTTGTAAATAAGAAGATTGCAAAAATTTTAGAGAAGTGTCATATTGAGAGAGCAGGTCTGACAATAGGTTGATACCCGGGACATCTATGGACCATTTCTGTAGAGAGGGTTCCCAGTGGGATGAGGCTGAAATGGAAGCTAGGGGTTCATACAATAAACTAATTTTGTACGGTACAGAGGAGATAAGTTTGAGGAGAGAGGTAAATGTTGACATCGCTTTATCCGTGGTCGAAGGAGTGGGTAGGGATTGAATGTAATGCCGTGTTTGGAGATACATATAAAAATGATGAGATGGGATAGAATATCTGGATGGGAGGTCGGTGAACGAAAGGAAGGTGCCACCAGGGTCAAATACTTTCGCTATCGAGGCCAGGCCCTTCTCCTTCTACTGAAGTAAAGAGATATTAGACAAAGAAGGGGGGAAAGCAGGATTCCCCCATAGTGACGTGTATGGGGAATAACTAGGATTAGCGTGAAATTTCCTATTTATTATAGTCCAGGACCGGTATGTGTCCATAAATAAGGGATTATTTTTAATGAAAGTCGGAATATCGGACAATTTAGAGTGCAACAGGGCATTTGGAGAATAGGGTGAGAATAACGCAGTATCCAAATGATTATCAGTGTAGGAACTAGTGTCAAGTAACCAATCACTAATATATCGAAAAAATATAGCATTAGAATATAAAGTTAAATCAGGGAAGCCAAGGCCTCCATGCTTACGGGGTAGTCTTAATTTGGAATAGGCTATTCGAGGACGTTTCCCTTGCCACAGAAAGCGGGAAAAGAAAGAGTTCAAAATTTGAACATCTTTCTTGAGAAGTCTAATCGGCAGCATCTACATTACATAAAAGATTTTTGGAAATAAAATACTCTTAATGGCAGCTAATCTGCCTAGGAGGGAGATGGGTAAAGACATCCAATTGTCTAGGTAGTTTTTAATCTTGGCAATGATTGGGGTAAATTTAAGTTTATAAAGGTCGGATAAATCCGCAGAAATATGTATACCCAGATATTTAACCGAGGATTGAGAAATATGAAAGGACTGAAGAATAGGAAGTGATTGAAAAAACGAGTGTGGGCTATAGATAGGGAGGATCACTGATTTGTCTAGGTTGACTTTATAGCCAGAAATGGATCCAAAAGAAGAAATGAGGTTTAGGACAGCTGGAAGAGAGGAAGATGGATTGGAAAGAAAAAGAACCATGTCGTCTGCGTATAAAGATACCTTTAGCTGTTTGGAATGGATAGCAATGCCTTCAACTGACGTCGAGTTACGTATTGCAATCGCTAGTGGTTATATGGCTATAGCAAATAAAAGGGGGGATAGAGGGCAACCCTGTCTTGTTCCACGGGATATATAAAAGGATGTCGAAAGACAACCATTACAGGAAATTTGTGACTGGGGTGAATGGTATAGTGTTTGTAGAATGGATATGAAAGTGTGGGGGGGAAACAAAAAAAAACGTAGAGTGGAGAAAAGATAGTTCCATTCTACTAAATCAAATGCCTTTTCGGCATCAAAAGAAACAATCATCTTAGGGGAGGCAGAATCAAGAGAGATCGAGTGTTGAATCATTGCCAAGATTTTACGGACATGAACAACTGAGTGTCTACCTGAAATAAAGCCAGTCTGGTCCGGGTGTATAATCTGGGGTAGATATAGTTTCAGTCTGTCAGCTAAAATCTTAGTAAACAATTTGTAATCAAAATTTAGTAAGGAAATTGGTCTGTAAGATCCCGGTAGGGATAGATCTTTACCCGGTTTAGGGAGCAATTTCATGATTTCCGAGTTAAAGTAAAGAGGCACAGATTTGGTACTGATTATATTATTATAAAATGCCACTAAATTTTCCCCAAACCTAGGTAGTAAAATCTTATAGAATTCCGCTGTTAGGCCATCCGGACCAGGGGCTTTTAGGGGTTTGGAATATTGAATAGCTCTCGTGACTTCTTCAATGGAGATAGGGGCCTCCAATAAATGTGAGAATTCCTCAGGGAACTGTGGAAGGGAGGGAAACGTCCAAGAATGGGAGGGATCATTAGTAAGTAAGTGAGGATTGTCGTGATAAGAGTCAGAATATATTCTTTCATAGAGAGATTTGATAACATCAGTGATCTGGTCACTCGAGTTCGTTAAAGAGCCATTCTCACGACGAAGGGGGTGAACTACCATTTGTGGCTGTGAGCCTCTTAGGAGATTGGAAAGAAGGCGGCCTGTCTTGTTTCCAAATTTGTGAAATTTGTAGTTTGTAGTGAAAAGTGATCATTCGCTTTTAAGTTTAAAATATTCATCAAAGTGAACTTTCGCTGTAGTATATGTTAATTTATTAGATGGTGAAGGGGCAGATTTATATGCTTGATAAGACTCAGTTAATTTGGATTGTAAGTCTAAATATGATGTGGCTAACCGTTTGTTCTCAGCCGCAACGTACGAGATAATGACACATCGAAGGTATGCCTTACCCATTTGCCAGAATAAAGAAGGATTTGAGGACTCACAATCCAAATTAGCATGTTTATAGTCCATCCATGCGGACTCGATTTTCTGATGAAATGTCACGGATTGTGACAGATAATTGGGAAATTTCCAGAGTCTAAAAGGGCCTTTATCTATTGTAGTTTGAAGGGTAATCCAGACTAGCGCATGGTCCGACAAACCTATAGGTTCAATGGAGGCTTCATGTATTTTGGGAAATAAAGAGGTAGCTACTAGAATATAGTCAATGCGAGTAAGAGTTTGATGTGCCACCGACAGGCATGTATAGTCCTTTTCGGTTGGATGCAGGGCACGCCAAACATCAATTAAGCAGAGTTGTTTAGAAAGGGCCGGGATTCCTAATTTTGGGAGGAAGGAGGGTGATTTTTGTGACGTGGATTTGTCCAGTATAGGAGAGGAGATGAGATTAAAATCCCCTAATAAAATGATAGGACTAGAGCTATATAGTAACAATTTGGCAAGTAAATCGGTAAAAAAGGATTTCCTATAAACATTTGGAGCATAGATCGTACACAAAACATACGGGGAGTTATTGAGTAAAATTTATACAATCAAATAACGACCTTCAGGATCAATCACTGAAGTAGAGATAGAGATGGGTAAGGATTTCTTGACCAAAATGACTACTCCACGCGATTTGGAATTGAATGGAGCAGCTACTAATAATTTCCAACCCAATATCTGTAACTTCAGTGATTCCGAGTGAGTTAAATGTGTTTCCTGAAGGCAAACAATGTCTAATTTAATTTTAGAGATATAAGTAAGTATTTTATGTCTTTTAGCTGGGGAATTTATTCCTCCCACATTCCACGTGCCTATTCGTACTGACATTTACGTAATGGGGGGGGCTAAACAAGGACCAGAAAGGAACATCCCGACTCAACCTGTCAATCATAAAGAGAAAGGGAAAGGGGGGGAGGGAAGGAACAGGAGGAAAAAGACAAACAGACAGACAGGGGGAAAATAACGAATAACAAATGCAAAACAGAACAAATAATGTCAACATCATTAGAAGAATGATAAGCGATATATGAGTATATCAACAAACTACAATGCGCTTGAAAAGCCTAGATAAGTATAGGGTAGCAAGGCAAAATTGTGCAGGCCTCAAACATAGTTAGGAAATAATACCGATAACTGTTAGACCTAAACCTAAACATCCGAAAAAGTGTGAGGCAATCAATATAATGCTAGTCATGTTCGGTGAGTAAGAGCCATGAGAAGGCGCAGTGGTACAGTCTAATCTGAACACTTTGTAGATTAGTGAGTAGTAGGAGGAGGGTCAGCAATGTCAGCTTGAAAGGTAGAACTTCCAGCTTCAGCCAAGAAAGCTTCAGCATCAGCGGGGGTATTGAAATCTTTGTGAGATGTTCCATCAAATAGTCAAAGTCTGGCTGGATAAATCAGAGCGAATTTCCGGTGATCAGCTACTAAACGGGAGCATATGGGAGAGAAGGCCTTTCGTGCTCGGGATAATTCAACTGAAAAATCTTGGAATAAGTATAGCCTAGCTGATTCCCATAAAATAGGGTTCTTGTTGCGGGAGGCCGACCACAATGTCTGTTTATGTAGATAGTTAAGACAACGAAAAAGGGCGGTTAGTAGCAGAGGGCGATTGATGACCAACTCTGTGAACTCTTTCAATGACGAGGTCACGGCATTCAGATTCAACCACCAAAAGGGTCGGTAGAGTAGAACGCACAAAGTGGGCTAGGGCTGGGCCATTAACTGATTCTGGTAGACCCACGAGACGAATATTATTTCTTCTTGACCGATTCTCCAGGTCATCTACCTTATTCCAGAGGTGGTAATTATCCTTCTCCAGTTTGGGAACCACATGAGTAAGATGAGAAACATCTTGAAACAAGGTGCCAACTCTGTGTTCCGTTTCCTCAACACGATGAGTGAGTCGGTTTAATTGCGAGGTAATGTCCGACACTGCTTGTGATAATACTGGCCCCATGGTCGCTTTGATCACCTCTACCACATCATTGTAAGTGACATAAGTGTCTGGAGGAGCAACCGAATTTTTGGCAGCCGGAGACAGAGCCATAGTATCTGCGTCAGAAGTTATATTTGCGTCTGCTCTACGTTTCTCTTGGTGTTGTTGAAGAGGCTGCGTGGATGCAGAGGATGTGAGGTATTTTTCCATATAGGCAGTAACAAGGACAAAAGAGGTTAGTGTCGGAGTTGTAGTGACACCCTCTAATTAATCAAGCTGAGGCCTGCTAGGAAGGCTATTAGCGCATTACATGAGCACAGTTACATATCAAATCTTGTGGGTGACTTTTCCTGTGAATACATCCCTGGCTGAGTAAGTAGATATCTCAAATTGTGTTGTAGCGAAGGACTGTAGTCTGACCAGCAGCACTGCAGGTTCCTCCACAATGTACTGAGAATCACAGGGATTGAAATTGGGATATTCAGCTTTGTAGGTATAGAGATCACAGGAAATGTGGGGTAGGAGTGGATGATGATAGAATCCACAGGTGGCAACATACAGGGGTGCAGCAGATATAATGATAAGGTATATGGTATTATATTAAACTGGGGTGTAATTCAAGCCAATGCAATATGCCCTTGCAATGCAGGTGTGAGGCCTCCAGTATCCATCAATACTGCCAAAGAAAACTGCACAGGGAGGGAGAGTGACAAGGGATATGAAATAAAGTTAGGCAGGTATTGTGTTTAAGTGCTGGGGAGATCTTGAAAGTCAGAGATAAAATGAAATGGCCGCCGCTGCAGCAGTGGCCTGTATGAGTGCTCCGCGGTTCAAAGTGATTCTCACCTCCTTTGTAGTGATTCAGGGCTAACTGCCCTGTTTGTCACTGAGTTCCGCTGGGTCCCTGGAGGGGAGTCAGGCACTGTGATGCTGCAGGATGGTGTGGGAGCGGCATCCGCGGCTCCGTTTCCCCGCGATTTCCGGCGTGGAGCTCAGCCGCCGGGCGGACGTGAAAATCGAGTCCCCGGCTTAGCAGAGGGCAAAGGCCGCAACCCACAGAGACGTGTAGCAGCGTCTCCCGGCTATGCAGCTCATCGCCGAGGTGTCCGCTGGTGACAGGAGGCAGAGGAGTTAAGGCAAGGGGCACAGTTACAAGGCTGTTTGTGGTAAGAGGGGCACTTTTATATGAGGCAATGTAGGAGCTCTGCAGAAATGCTGCTGACTTCCATCCCGGTCAGGCCACGCCCCTCGCCCCTGTCATTTTTAAAAAAAAATCTGCACCAGCAAATTAATTGTATGTGCAAAACATGGGATGTGCTGGAATTTGCCCAGATGTAATGCACGCACAATATTGGTGGCATTGTCCAATATCCCAAATACCCAGGAGAGACTAATTGGGGTAAGCCATTGTGCGATGATGTTCCTCAGTTTCTGTAAGAGGTTGCCAGCAGTGTGCCTCTTATGGAAAGCGGTGATACTTAGCATAGCCTGCCTAGGAACGAGTTGGCATTTGCGAGATGCTGCTACTGGTGTGCTGCTGTTGTTGCTGCGGGAGGCAATACATCTACCCAGTGGGCTGTCACAGTCATATAGTCCTTAGTCTGCCCTGTTACACATGTCTGTGGTTAAGTGGACAGTGGGTACAACTGCATTTTTTAGGACACTGAGGACACTTTCTCTGACATCTCTGTACATTCTCGATATCGCCTACCTAGTGAAGTGGAATCTAGATGGGATTTGGTACCGGAGACACACTACCTCCATCAATCCTCTAAGTCCCACTGAACTAATGGCGGATAACGGACACACGTCTAACACCAAAATATCTGTCAAGGCCTCAGTTATCCGCTTTGCAACAGGATGAATGCTGTCATATTTCATCTTCCTCGCAAAGGACTGTTGGACAGTCAGTTGCTTAGTTGAAGTATTAAGTTGTCTTCCAACTTCCCCTCTGGGATGACGATCGACTCCCAGCAGCAACAACAGCAGCGGCAGCAACAGAAGCAGTAGGCGTACCACTCAAGGATCCTCCGTGGGAATTCCGGTTAGGAGAGGACTCCTCAGTCTTGCCAGTGACATGGCCTGCAGGACTACTGATGTTCCTGACTGAGGAGGAAGTTGACATTGAGAGAGTTGTTGGTGTGGCTTGCAGGAGCTTAGGTACAAGAGGAAGAAGGGATTTAGGTGTCAGTGGACTGCTTATGCTCTTACTCAAAGTTTCACAACTTGACACTGACTTCTGATAATTGCGCTGCAGGTGACTTATAAGGGAGGATGTTCTTAGGTGGTTAACGTCCTTACCCCTACTTATTACAGATTGACAGAGGCAACACATGGCTTGACACCAGTTGTCCGGATTTGTGGAGAAATTATTCCAGACGAAGAGGTGGCTTTTTTGGTATTTTGCCCAGGCATCACAATGGGCCTATTCACTCCACGGACAACAACTGTCTCCCTCGGTGCTTGATTTAAACAAACCACATTACCATCAGAATCCTCATCGTCAACTTCCTCTTCAGCGCTAGGAACACCCATATCCTCATCCTGGTATACTTCAACAGTGACATCTTTAATTTGAATATCACAAACTGAACTGTGGCTTCTACTTCTAGCACTTGCAGAGGGTGTGCAAATGGTGGAAGGAGCCACCTCTTCCCATCCAGTGTTGGAAAGGTCAGGCATTGCAACCGCTGGCACACTTGGACTCTACTTGGGGATTTGTGATACCATCTTAGAACGTACAGTTCTTTGCTGTGCTTTTGCCAGTTTAACTCTTTTAATTTTTCTAGCGGGAGGATGAGGGCTCCATCGTCATGTGAAGCTGAACCACTATTCATGAACATAGGCCAGGGCCTTAGTCATTCCTTGCCACTCCGTGTTGTAAATGGCATATTGGCACATTTACGTTTCTCCTCAGACCATTTAAATTTATTTTTTGGGGTCATTTTACTGAACTTTGGCTTTTTGGACTTTACATGCCCTCTACTATCACATTGGGCATCAGCCTTGGCAGACAACGTTGATGGCTTTTCATCATCTCGGTCATGACTAGTGGCAGCAGCTTCAACACTAGGAGGAAGTGGTTATTGATCTTTTCCTATTTTATCCTCCAAATTTTTGTTCTCCATTATTTTTCTGAAGTAATATAACACAATGGGGGTCATTCAGAGTTGATCGTAGCTGTGCTAAATTTAGCACAGCTATGATCATGTTCCCAGACATGCGGGTGGATGCCCAGTGCAGGGCTGGTCCGCCCTGCATGTCTGTCCAGCCCCCCCCACACAAGTACAAAAGCATCACACAGTGGCGATGCTTTTGTACTTGTTGAGTAACTGCGGCTTGCCGGGAGTTACTCGTCGCTGCCCCTGGTCGCAGCAGATGCGTGTGATGTCACGCAACCGCTGCGGCCTGCCCCCCTGCACGGTCTGGCCACACCTGCGTTGGCCGGACCGCACCCCCAAAACTCTGGACGAACACCACCATGCCACCTCCTTCAGTGCAGCGACCGCCTCTGCCTGTCAATCAGGCAGAGGCGATCACTAGGGAATGATGGCCTTCGGCCATATGGCATGCGCTGGTGCACTGTGGCGCTGGCGCAAGCGCAGTTCCGACCCGATCGCTGCACTGCGCACAACTGCAGCGAGTGATCAGGTCGGAATTATCCTCAATATGCGAACAGGACAGCGTATCCCTACATCACACAGGACAAACCCTGTAAAAATTATTTGGATTAAATATTAATAACCCCTTTAAATGGAGTTAATAATATACAGCACAGGAGAGTACCACTGGACTTATGCAGCAGTACCACTGGAATCATACTGCGGTATCACTAGACTTATACGCCAGTACCACTGGAATCATATGGCAGTACCACTGGACTTATATGGCAGTACCACTGGACTGGATTTTTATGGCAGTATCACTGGACTTATACGCCAGTACCTCTGGAATTATACGGCAGTATCACTGGACTTATATGGCAGTACCACTGGACTGGATTTACAGTATACAGCAGTATCACTGGAAATATACGCCAGTGCCACTGGATTTATATGGCAGTCCCACTGTACATATATGCCAGTACCACTGGACTTTATTTATACGGCAGTATCACTGGAATTATATGGCAGTACCACTGTACATATACGGCATTATCACTGGACTGGATTTATACGCCAGTGCCACTGGATTTATATGGCAGTACCACTGGACTTATACGGCAGTATCACTGGAATTATATGGCAGTACCACAGGACATATATGGCAGTATCACTGGAATTATATGGCAGGATCACTGGAATTATACGGTAGTACCACTGGAATTATACGGCAAAATCACTAGAATTATATGGCAGGATCACCGGATTTATACACCAGTACCATTGGAATTATATGGCAGTACCACTGTACTTATACGGCAGTACCACTGTACTTATACGGCAGTACCACTGGATTTATATGGCAGTACCACTGGACTGAATTTTTATGCAAGTAAAACTGGATTTATATGACAGAACCACTGGACTTATACGGCAGTATCACTGGACTTATAGGGCAATATCACTGGACTGGATTTATATGCCAGTATCACTGGACATATATGGCAGTATAACTGGAATTATATGGCAGTACCACTGGACATATACAGCAGTATCACTGGACTGGATTTATACGGCAGTACCACTGGACATATATATGGCAGTATTCCTGGACATATATAGCAGTACCACTGGACATATAAGGCAGTATCACTGGACTGGATTTATACGGCAGTATCACTGGATTTATACGGCAGTACCACTGGACTGGATTTATGCGCCAGTACCACTGGATTTATATGGCAGTACCACTGGACAAATACGGCAGTATCACTGGAATTATATGGCAGTACAACTGGACATATGCGGCAGTACCACTGGACATATACGGCAGTACCACTGGACATATACGGCAGTATCACTGGATTTATACGGCAGTACCGCTGGACATAAACGGTGGTATTACTGGACATATACGGCAGTATCATTGGACATATACGGCAGTACCACTGGACTTATACAGCAGCACTAGGACACCACCACCTGACTAATGCAGCACAACACAGAACCACTGCACTGGACTTATACAGCTGTGACTGGACTGATGCAGCATAAGACACTACACTCGATGGACAAGACAGCACTGGATTCACCATCCCACTTTCCCTCCCGCACATACACTGAGGACAGAGACACGTCCTCTCGTTACACTCTCCTGGACTAGAGTGACAATGGCGGTGACACGCGGCTCCTTATATGTTATCCAAAACCCGTGAGACTCCGACAGTGGGATTATGACATTTTGCCTCGTTCTGGTTTCCAAGTCAGGCGGGAAAACCCGAGCCTGATCGGGTAGTGAATTCCGGTAGGGTTCGGTTCTCAGGGAACAATATATACTCACTGTATAATTATAAGTTGGTATTCTGTGGTACAAGGCATTAGAGAGCAAAGCAAATATACTGTAGCTGGAAGTTCTGATGTACTATTCAACCATATCTATTATATCTATGTCATGCATGCATCAGACAAGTGAGGCTCCTCCTCCCACTGTTTGCCCTCCTTATTCCACCTAATTCAGCTACTACAGTGCATAACAGCATGTGCTGGGCTGGGGAGGGAGGCTGCAGTCTCCTCTCTAATTTCCTACCCGATTTGCTGGCTGCTGTAGTAATTGAGTCACACATCAGATGAGTAAGGCTCCTCCTTCCACTGCCGGCCCTCCTTCCTCCTTCCACCAATTTGCACTGCTGGGCTGGGGAGGGAGGCTGCAGTCCCTTCTTTCACTTTCTGCCAGATGTGCCAGCCGATGAGGTAGTGGAAAGGTGAGAAGGGTTGAGGAGGGATTGTTGAGAGTTGGTATTGGTGTTGGGGGCCTTTCAAAATTTTACTGTGGGGCCCTTAGAGTTCTCGTTATGTCCCTGCACTTATAAATCAGTTTTACGAAGCCTCTGCTTATCCTGAGGACGTTCCATTTTTTTCAGTTTGAAATACAACTATCAAAGGAGTTTAGCTTGCAGCTTTAACATATTATCATAGGGTGTGTGTAGAGGGAATGCCAATTAGCTGCTATCTTCTGTCTGTGCCCTGTACTTGGTACATCTTGCTGCCAACCCCAACATTTGGCTGAACCTGCCAGAACAAACATAGGAATCTCTGCTAAAATATCTTTCATTCAGTACAGTATTCTGTCTTAAAAACTCTTTTAACAAGTACATTTTTAATAAGGCATTAGTCTAATGCTAATGTTCACTAATAAGGGGCAAATAATGTTTGATTGCAGATATTTTATAAAATATTTTTTTATATGGCTCTGTAATAAACATTACAGCAGAATGGCACAAAAGTGACATCAACTATAAATGTTTAAGATAGTGAAGGAAGATAAGTATGCAAGATCTCCTGGATGCAAAAAGAAAAGAAAAAAACATAGGGCACTAGAACTATTAACTTGACAGGTGAGACTTACAGCTATGAGGCTTCTTGCTACTAGAAAGCATTCTCAGCCTATATGCTACACAAATCTTTATTGAGTTATTTAGTGAATTAGTATACAGTGGTTATAATGCTAGTTTAGCATTATATTACTGCTCTTTAAAAATACAGTATAATGATTTGCTTATTCATAGTACTAATGACAGCACTAAAAGCTTAGACGCTACAGTGGGAAAGAATAAAAATATGCAAAATTTGAAGTCTGAGCAGTGTATTATGTCATTAAAGTATAAGATGTGTACCGTATATTTATTATTTATTAACAGTTATTTATATATCGCACACATATTTGGAAGTGTTTTACAGAGAATATTTTGGCCATTCACATCAGTCCCTACCCCAGTGGAGCTTACAGTCCATATTCCCTACAACATGCACATATGCATTGCACACTATAGTTCATGTTTGTTGAGAGCCAATTAACTTAGCAGTATATTTTGTGTGAGGGAACCGGAGCACTAAGAGGAAATCCACGCAATCATGGCTATAATATCTTTTATTTATATGGCGCCACAATGGATCTGCAGCACCCATTACTGAGTACATAAACAAATGAGCAAAACAAGGAAAAAGCACTTACAGTTTGAGACAATAAAGGACAAGTGCAAGTTATATACAGAAACCAGGGATTTAGGTGTCATCAAAAGAAGTACTGAGTATAAGATAGCGTAAGTGTTGAAGAAGAATGCCTTGAGAGCCCGCTTGATGTTTTGTAGAGAGATGGAGAGTCAGACTGGGAGAGGTAGAGTATTCCAGAGATAGAGAGCAGCACATTCAAAATCTTGCAAGCAGGAGTGGGAGGAGGTCATAATTTGGCAGGAGAGGCAGTGTGCATTAGCAGAGCAGAGAGGAGGAATGAGAGTGTAGACAGAGATGAGGTCAGAGATGTAATAGCGAGAAGAGTGGGCAAGGGCTTTGAAGGTGAGTGTTAGAAGCTTGAATTGGATTTTGAATTGGATAGGGAGCCAGTGAAGGACTTGTAAGAGAGGGGAGTTGGATGTAGTATGTTTGGTGAGGAAGATGAGATAGGCATTAGCATTGAGGAAAGATTGAAATGGAGAGAGGCATATGTCAGGGAGTCCAGAAAAGAGGAGTTTACAGTAGTCCAATCTGGAGATGACCAGTGAGTGGATGAGTGTCTTAGTTGCATCCTAGGTGAGAAAGGCTCTGATCCTGGAAAAGTTTTTAAAATAGAAATGGCAGGTTTGTGAGAGGTACTGAATTTGTGGTATGAAGGATAGGGAGGAGTTAAGGATTACTCCAAGACCGCACACTTGAGTGCTAGAGGAGATAGTTTTGCCATCAATAGATACAGAAATTGTGGGAGGTGAGGTTATGAGGGAGGGAGGAAAGATGTTCAGCTCAGACATGTTAAGTTTAAGAAAGCGCTTGACATCCAGGAAGAGATTGCAGAGAGACAGTTGGAGATATGTGTGAGGAGAGTGGGGGGAGTGGTCCAGGGAGGAAAGGTAGATTTGAGTATCATTAGTGCAGAGATGATATTGTAAGTCAAAAGAGCTAATAAGCTCACCTAAAGAGGATGTGTAGAGAGCGAAAAGGAGAGGCTCAAGAACATAACCTTGGGGGACACCTGCTGGTAGAAGAAGAGGGGGAGAGGTGAAGTAATGAGAGAAGACAAAGAAGTAATGGTCAGAAAGGTAATAGGATATCCAATAGTGGCAGTAACACACAGATTAAGGGATTAAATGATTTACAGGTGGAGAGGGTGGTCCACATAGTCAAATGCAGTAGAGAGGTCAAGAAGAATAAGCAGTGAGTAGTGGCCCTTGGATTTAGCAGCAAGGAGGTCATTGCAGGCAAAAGGGAGGAGATAGATGGGTCAGTAGTTGGATAGAGTGGTTGGATCAAGGTTAGGTTTTTTAGGAATAGGGGAGACAAGAGCATTCTTGAAGGCATAGGGGACAGTGCCTGATGAGAGGGAGAGATTGAGGAGATGGGCAAGATGGGAACTTGAGGAAGTAGAGAGTTAGCGGAGGAGGTGGGAGGAGATAGGGTCAAGTGGGGAGGTGGAGGGTGGTGAGGAATGGATGGGGCATTGACTTCCTCACTGGATACAGGGAAGAAAGATGTCAGAGTCAGTAGGAGGGAAGGAGGTTGGGGTCAGAGAATGGAGGAGGGAGGTTGCTCATGGTCTTGTGGGATGTGATGTCCTGTCATATGGAGTCAATTTTGGATGTGAAGTAGGTGGCAAAGAAAAGAGCAGAGAGTGAAGAGAGGAGTTGAGGCAGGAGAGAGCAGAAGAGTGAGTTTACAGTGGCAATGAGGCGACAGGAGTTTGAGGACTGGAAGGAGATTAGGTACTTGAAGTGTGATTATTTAGAGAGGGAAAGAGAAGCACAGTAGGATGAGAGGATAAATTTATGATTCAGGAAGTCTGCCTTAGAGCGTGATTTCCTCTACTGTCACAATATATGTAGTACGTGAACATTTTTGCAGATATCTGCTGCATTTGCAGTGCCAGGGTGTCGATTTGCGAGGTTGAAAAGTGGTCGGTGGGGTGAGAGAGTCAAAAGTAGAATAAAGGATGTATTTTATAGGAAAGTAACTTGTTCAGGGCAGAAGAGAGAGAATAGGAGAGAGAAATGAGTCAAACATGGAGTAAAGAGAAGTAGTGTCGATAGCCTCAATGTTACAATTAGTGATGGTAGCCTTAGGAGGTAGAGATGGAAAAGGAGAGAGAGTTAAGGTAACAGAGAGCAGGTGGTAGTTAAAGAGGGAAAATGGGCATTTGGAGAAATCAGAACTATCACAGTGGTGAGTGAAGACTAAATCAAGCGAGTTCCCATACACATGTAATGGAGGGCAGGTCCACTGGGAGCAACCATGTGACGACGTGAGGTAAGGAGTTTAGAGCCAGGGTATTTTCTGTGTGGGGGGGATTGATAGGAATGGTGAAATCCCCTAAGATAATGGAGGGAATGTCTGAGGAAGGGAAGTAAGGAAACCAAGAAGCAAAGTTGTCAAAGAATTTGAAGGGAATACCAGGGGCATGGTAAATGACAGCTATTCAATGCTGAAAAGGTTAGAAGAGGCTTATAGCATGGACTGCAAATGTAGAGAATGTAAGGGAGGGTTCTGGGGGTATGAGTTGGTATGAGTAGCTCAATGGTAATAGGACATTAACACCACCACCATGTTGACCCACGGGTCAGGGGTAATATGAGAATGTGAGTCCTCCAGCAGAGAAAGCAGCAGGATAAACTATGTCAGAGGGGATAATCCACGTTTCAGTGATGGCTAGGAGATGTAGGGAAATGGAAATAAAATGTCATGGTTGGGGACAAGTTTGATACAGACAGTTCTGGCATTCCAGAGGGCACAGGAGAGAGGGAGAAAATCTGATGAGGTGATGTGAATGAGATTATCAGGGTTGATGTAGCAATGAGGTGAGATGAAGTTAGAATGTTCCTAACTAGGAAGGAAAGCAGCAGGAGTTGAGCACAGAGAGAGTAAAGTGTGGTACTGAGGCAGGTGAGGTGAGTTTGCAGGAAAAGGAAGGAGGGAGCAGGTTTAAGTGGTGGAGGAGTAGGCCCAAGGCAGATCAGAGGTGAATGATAGTGAAGTGACACGGGAGAAGTGAAAGGGAAGCAGTGGAGTGGATAGGAGACAGAGGACGGGAGAGAGGAGGAGATGTAGGAAACTAGGTGTGAAGGATAAAGGTGGTAGCAGGGGACAGAAATACAGGCTGGGGCAGACAAGGTGTGTTAGTGAGCATTAGCGACAGTCTGGACATATGGTAGTGTGGATGATGTAAACAGGAGTATTAATATGGAAGTAGCAGTTCAACTTCAGTCATTTAGTTTCAAGAAGAAAGTTTACGTAGTTGTAGACATTAAGTAGAAGGAGGTGTTAGAAATGGAGGATATGAGGGTAGGGTAAAAAAAATGAAGTCAATTCAGACTGGATTTGCAAGTATATAAAACCAAAATGTGCATGAAGTTGTTTTGGAATACTGTAAGTAAACATAAGTAATTGAAAATGAACTGGGTAGTTGTAATGGTATGTAGTTATGTGACTGGTGGACAGGAGACCGCTGGTCACAATACCTCCCCCTACATCCCGAAGCCTGACAATCCCAACAGTCGGCAATCCAACTAACAGGGACTATTCCAACTTGTGGGTGTCTGCGGCAGGATCCCGGCCGCCGGTAAAACATACCTAACCCATTGTAACAATATCTAAAATGGGGAAATACAGTGTTTATTGTTCAGGTTACACTGACAAGAGTTGTATGGTGTGCTGAAAAGTTGAACTCACAATTGTTATGTCAATTAAGTTCTTTTGTGATCATAGAAGATGTGTAGAAGTTCATCTGTAGCTGTATTAGTTGTTAGATGTTTTCTGTCAGTTGTCGCCCAGTTCAAGTCCAGAATAAAGGGGTTATTCAGAGTTGGCCACAGATTTTGGTATTTTAGCTAAATCTGTGACCACTAAAATCACATGATGGGGGGCCACCCAGTACAAGGCAAGGCTGCCCAGCATATGTAGCACCGCCCCATGATGCGATCGCAATTCAGTTGTGATTGCATAGCAAAAACCTCAAATAGAGGTTGACCCCTGCCAACGCAGCATGGCTGCAAAGGCAGAGGCACCACCTCCATGTTTCTGATCACAGGCAACATCATTGGCCAGACCCAAAAATGGCCATGACATGCCTGCATTTCCTGCTACCCACCTCCTAAGGCCATGTCTCCACCGCCGCCACCTGTCAATCATAATGTGATCGCATCTTCCTGGGATGTGATCACATAATGATTGGTCTCGCAATGTCTTACAGACGTGGTGCATGCTCAGTGTCCCAAAAATTGCCCATTTGTAATTTTAGGGACACTGCGATCAACTTTGTATAGCCCCCTAAGTCAGGCTGCACCCTTTGAATTTTCACCCTTATAGTTCTTTGCCCTAATTTGATCAGCCGAGGCTTTATCAGCCTACTAAACCCTAATAAGCTTTACAAACATGTGTTTGTAAGAATATTGATTGAACCCCACCTCATTTTCCATCACCCATGAACTAAGGCATATACGTAATCACATTTATGTAAAATGGCCATGTTGCTTTGCTAGTACATTAATTATATGCAGCATACACAACACCACTATATTGGCTGAGTACATTATATCAGATGGATCTCCCACTAGAGCAGAGAGACACTGGCAGCCTTAGCATTTTTTTTCCTAAACCACTTAGCAGATGCATGAATTTACATGGGTGCAAACCAGAAACAGAAAGTTTGCTAGATGTGCTTGGAGAAGAAGCAAAAGAACATAAAGACTACTAGAAGTGCAAGGTGACAAAGAAGAAAATCAGGGAAACACAAAGGAGATGGGTTTTTACCTGATCCAGATGGATGGGTTAACAACCTCTTGCAACATGGGACAACCGTGACAAAAGCTTCAAAGCCAACAACCCATTTAAGATTAAGTGCAGATTTTACTGAATCCTGCTGATAACCTCAACTAGTGTCTATAGGGTGTGACAAAAGCTTAGCCTGAAAGAGCAACAACAACAGAGTGAGGAGCCAACCCCTCTATATCAGATGCAAGGAACAGACAAGGAGAAAGTGGGAGATAGGGGTAAGGAAGCACTGCAAGGGGGCAGGCGGCAGGGGATGCAAAACAGAATGGGTCCCTGCCTACAAAATTTCTGTTCAACTGATTCCCCCTACCATGTATTACTGGGGCTGAAAAGTGGGGCCCCTGGAAATAGCCTGACACTGTGACAGGGTATGAAATATGGAGGGGTCACAGAAGTGAAAGACAGAGCTGGGAGCCCAAAGTGAGAAGTCTGAACATAGAAAGGGACAGGAGGAGCTGAAGATTTTATAGAGGCAAAGGGTATGACTGAGGACAGAAGGTAGAAGTGCACTGACAGCAGGGGAAGAATGTTAAGAAGGAAAAATGGTGAGACAAAAGAAAGAATAAGCCTTCCCAAATTGGAATCAATATTACAGCAGAGGAAGAAGTAATGACCACAGGATTAAGAGAAGAAACCGTCACAGCAGAATGAAAAAGAGAAGAAGGTGAGACACAGCAATGGAGACATAGCAATGGTGGGGGAGCAGAATGACAAGATAACAAAATGGGGGCTTGAAAGAAAGAAGGAAAATAAAAGAGAAGGAAATGAGTAGCAGGCCATGCAGACTTCTGCAACGACAAGATAAGAAAGATAAGGTAAGCAACGTGGATCCCTCAACCAAATGAATGGGAGAAGGAGCAGACAGTTTTATCTCAACATGGTGTATAGTAAAGAAAATGAATTGTAAAGCAGACAAATACCTGTAGGAGAATAAAGTAAAATATAAAAAGAACATAGAGCTAAGGAAGCTGAAGGAAGCTTGTAGAGACACAGTTGACATTAAAAAAAGACCATTAACAAGGAATGTAAATAATACTCAACCTGATTAAAATTTTAAATGGAGAGAGGCAGACTCTATGTGTGTCCCAGATATTTATCCTGCACTAAAGGCCATACATTCACAATTCTAAATGGCCCAGGTGGTCATTCCGAGTTGATCGCTAGCTGCCGTTGTTCGCAGCGCAGCAATCAGGCTAAAAATCTGCACTTCTGCGCATGCGTATGTGGCTCGATGCGCACGAGCGACGTACTTTCACAAAAGCCGATGCAGTTTTACACAAGCTATAGCGACGCTTTTCAGTCGCACTGGTGGCCGCAGAGTGATTGACAGGAAGTGGGTGTTTCTGGGTGGTAACTGACCGTTTTCGGGGAGTGTGTGTAAAAACGCAGGCGTGTCAGATAAAAATGCAGGAGTGGCTGGGGAAATGTAGGCGTGGCTGGGCGAACGCAGGGCGTGTTCATGACGTCAAAACAGGAACTAAATAGTATGCAGTGATCGCAAGCTAGGAGTAGGTCTGGCGCTACTCTGAAGCTGCACAAAATTATTTTGTAGCCGCGCTGCGATCCTTTCGTTCGCACTTCTGCTACGCTAAGATACACTCCCAGAGGGTGGTGGCTTAGCGTTTGCATGGCCGCTAAAAGCAGCTAGCGAGCGAACAACTCGGAATGAGGGCCCCTATACCTAACACAACAAAATGCCTGTCAGTTACTACAATAGAACTATTGAAACCATTACAGTCCCAAACAAAGATGCTTATATTTGCGTACTGCTAAATTTCACCACTTATGTTTATTTTTGGTATGTTGGAACTGGTAGGGTTATGGTATCCCTTAATGGATCTTTCTCATTTGTAACAGTTAATTACATTGTCATGTTCATAGCCTGCTTTATTTTTCAGTGGACCACTGTGGTCCCATTTTAATGGACATAGGGGTTGATTCAGACCTGATCGCTGGGCTACTAACTTTGCTGTCCTGCATTCAGATAGTCGCCACCCCAGGGGTAGTTTAAATTCGCCATGCAAGTGTGCAATCCCATGTGTTTGCCGAGCTGCAAAAATCTACTGTGTGCAGTTTCTGCACAGCCCAGGACTTACTCCTACAGTGTGATGACAGGGCCGTCTTAACAGCAGTGTAGGCCCCTGGGCACAGCAATGCACTGGGCCCCCAAACCATCCTCCAGTGGTAGGGGTGGAGGGTGCTATCAGTCGCAGCATTGATGTCCCATGGGCGGTAGGGGGTGTTCTATCTTCCGCTCAGCATGTAGGAGCTGGAGCAGTCATTTCTGCTAATTACTCCTTTACTGCACAGATGGTGTAAGATGGGGTGGGAGGGAGAACACTAAACTGTAGAAGAGGCATTGGGCTGAATTAAGGGGCCCTGGTACATGACTTCCATGACTTCCAGGGTGGTAGGGGATGTGTAATACGCAGTGGAGGAGTGGATAGTGGAGTGGACTTAATATTAATCATTTTCCGGTGGGAGGGAAGCTTGGTTGACTGCAGATATCTGCAGTTCCTGGAAATAGATTTCTTAGCTTTGAATGCGATAAAAACTAGAGAGTCCCACCTTTCAGGAGGTCTGGGGACTTGGGGATCAGATTTCAGGAGCTAGAGCAATCCACTGGCAAAAATATAAAACTGCAAACCAGATGTGTGGAGATGGAGCAGGGACCAGCTGCTTGAAGGCTGATATCTCCAGTCCTGGGCATAGTAGAGACAAGCTGCCAGTATCCACTGAAAGGGGAGAGTCCCATCTTTTGGAGAATACCCTCAAATAAACTCTAAGTCAGACACAACCTGAGATTTATGGCTGGGAAGAGCAATGAACAGTCTTGGATGGGTACCACTGCTTCGAAGTCAGATATCTCCGGTTCCCCAGGGCCAATTTTCAAAAATCTGGTATCCCTGGAAAGAGGGGACCCTCAGCTATCAGCCTAGGGCCCTTAGACTCCTGGGGCCCTTGGGCAAGAGCCCATTGAGCCCATACGAAAAGACGGCCCTGTGTGATGAGAAGAGGCTGATCGGGGCCGGAGCTAACGTCACACACCCTCCCTGAAAATGCTTGGGAACTCCTGAGTTTATCTGGACACTTCCAGAAAACGGTCAGTTACCACCCACAAATGGCCTCTTCCTGTCAATCATCTTGTGAACGCCCCTGCGATCGGAATTTTTGCACCATCTTGTCGCTGACCGGCGATACCCGTTGTTGTTGTCTGACATGCGTGTGAATTGTGGTGCATACGCACGCTCAGTTCTGACCTGATTGCTGTTGTGCAAAAACACACAACAGCAATCAGGTCTCAATTACCCCCATAGAGGCTGTTTCTGCCCAGTAGGCAGTCCAGATTTGGCCATTATAGTGCACGCGCTGCGATGGTCACAGCGCCCTGTTATCCGCAGCCCAATTGACAGGCTGCAGATGTTTTGGGGTGGCAATGAGGACATGTCAGCTTACCTCCCAACTGTCCCGCAGCGGACTGATGCTGTGCACATGCGCACAGTATCTGTTCCTTGGAAAGAGCGACGGGGGGCATGCTAGCAGCTCACAGAGAGCTGGTCATGCCCGACAGCTGCAAAAATGGGGCGTAGCCTCGTGGGAAGTTCTGCGATAGCAGGCTACACCCCATACCTGTGAGGCCACACCCCCTACAGGCCAGGAAAATTTGGGAGGTATGTGTCAGCCACATTCGTTTACTTGGCTAAAATTAAAAATAGTTACATATAACAAGAAGTACGGTTTACAGTTGGAATGTTTATTTGTGCCATATTTTTTAAACCTTTAAAGGGAGATGTATCAAGCCTTGGAGAGAGATAACGTACCAACCAATCAGCTGCTGTCAATTTGCCGGGCTGGGTTCGAATAATGACAGTCAGGAGCTGATTGGTTAATATTAGTGATGTGCACCGGAAATTTTTCGGGTTTTGTGTTTTGGATTCGGTTCCGCCGCTGTGTTTTGGCAAAACCTCCCTGAAATTTTTTTGTCGGATTCGGGTGTGTTTTTGATTCGGGTGTTTTTTTACAAAAAAACTTCAAAAACAGCTTAAATCATAGAATTTGGGGGTCATTTTGATCCCATAGTATTATTAACCTCAATAACCATAATTTACACTAATTTCCAGTCTATTCTGAACACCTCACACCTCACAATATTATTTTTAGTCCTAAAATTTGCACCGAGGTCGCTGGATGACTAAGCTAAGCGACCCAAGTGGCCGACACAAACACCTGGCCTATCTAGGAGTGGCACTGCAGTGTCAGACAGGATGGCAGATTAAAAAAATTGTCCCCAAACAGCACATGATGCAAAGAAAAAAAGAGACGCAATGAGATAGCTGTGTGACTAAGCTAAGCGACCCAAGTGGCCGACACAGACACCTGGCCCATCTAGGAGTGGAAACGCAAAACTTATCCTGCACCAGACTTAATATAATTAATTAACTAAATACTGATAACCAACTAGAAAAAAAGAGATTTTGGCCCCCATGGGCAACTATTCTAACGTTGGAGGTGCTCCTCGGAATAATGTACCAAATACATATAAATTTGGTGGATGTAGAAGAACCCACAACTCACCAAAAGAAAAGAAATTCCTTTGTTAGGAGCACTCTTTTGAAAAATATATGTGAATTTTTGAAAAATGTGTTCGTATTAAAACTTAACTTTTATTAATCCTTACTTGACTAAAAAATTATAAAGGGGGTATGCTATAATTGATGAGTCCCCTTTTAAACAGTGGTAAAAATCTGTGAGTAAGGACAATTACAATCGTTTATTATATAATGATGTAATTGTCCACAAATTGAAGAATACAGTGATAGTAATCTATCAAAATAATCAGGTAAGCAGCAGTGGTGATATTACTTACTCTCATATGCTCAAAAAAATTTTTTAATACCTCTTGGGTATTTAATATCACAAAATAGATTTTTCAGACCAGTTATATGTGTCTGGATTCGATCAAGCGGTATAGATAGTACTCGAAAATTTATTTAGATCAGCTTCTCCCCACAATCCAATCAATTTATATATAAGAGACTGATATTTTCTCATAGAGAAAAACAGTAGTGCTATCCATAACTGTGTGGTGAATAAAGAGTACAAAGTTGCAATCTGACTTCTTTAAACAAGAGACTGACATATATTATATCACAATTGTATAGAGCAGATGTTGGTGCATAAATGACCATCTATTATTGAAGCCAGATTCCAGTCACAGTTTGATCAGCACATAATCTCATTGAAAGAAAGGGTTATACATTACAAACATATAGACAAAAATTGTATTGTAATATGACAAAAGAAAGCGGGGGAGAAGGAGGGGGGGGGAAAAGGAGAAAACAAAAATATGGACACTCTAGTCAACTGATCCCATCTGCTGTCTAACCTCATCCAAGAGCGGAGGAAAGATGAGAGTGGGACCGTCGACTGTGCCGTAGAAATGAGAAAGACAGGCACATTGGCTGAAGACCCCGTCGTGGTGTTAGGTGGGCCCTGATGCTAGCAAGCCTTGCAGGGTCCAAATGCGCCACTTGGGCCAGAGCCAGAGGCCGAAAATAAAAATAAAAGGGGAAGTATTACAGAGTAAAGGTTAAATTTTTGCTTTCAGCTTAATGAAAAAAATGAAATCAATAAAACTTTTGTTTTTAAAGCAAAGTTGTTAATTTTTATAACTGCAATTGCCCACATCTGAAATGCTCCTCAATTAATAAAGGCTAGTTTTATTATATAACCTTATAAGTATTGGCTAATTAGTACAAATATTGGTGTGTCCACCTTTGTTGCACCTTGCTCATTGCCATATCTTTCAAAGAGACATATACCTATTAGAAAAATGTGTTTGAAAATGCCTGGCTAGTGAGGGCTGAAAAAAAGGGATAGTAGGCACTCCAGTTCACTGATCCCATCTGCTGTCTGACCTCATCAGAAGAGCGGAGGACAGATGAGAGTAGGATCGTGGGCTGTACCGTGAAAGAAGAAAACCGGGTGGCATTTGAGAAGCCGTATGTGGTGTTAGGCGGACCCTGATGCTATTTTAGCCTTGCAGGGTCCGGATGCGCCACCAGAGACCAAATGTCCATCCATGAAATAAGAGAGGGAGAGAAGAAAGGGTATGGGGAGTACCGGATTGTTGTGTCTGAAGCGCAAATCGCTATCCGTCACAGCTCTGGCAGCGGTCCGTTGATCCAAGCCGCTCGATCGTTTTGAGCTGCTCCTGCTGATCACGTCTCCCCCGCTGCTAGCCGCGGTTAATTGATCAAAGTCGCTCGATTGCTGGAAACTGCTGCTGCTGATCACGGCTCCCCCTGCAGTGAGGAGACCGTGCATTGGGCCGTAATTAGGACGTACGTTTCACCACCTGGGCTTGCTCACCTAGCAGCCTATAGTGGTGTTCAAATGGTATCCTTAAAAAGAGATCATTAGCCAATCACTTCCCTAAAATCTTAAGGGTCCAATTATAACAAGAATGAATCCAGCTGTTCTGTCCCTTGGATAGTACGTGTCCTACACAGCTATGAAACCACATGGAGTAGCAGATCATCATCTCAGAAATAGATTATATATGGAAATAATTCCTACAGAGCGAAATTAGTAAGTCATGATGTTATCATAATAAAAATAAACATTTCTTAGATTGTGTATATTATTGAATCTTATGCATCAAAGGATTGCGAAGTGAGTGAGCAGAGTTAATTAATCAGGCACATGGTATAAGTTTGATTATCCGACAAAAGGGGGCGGAGATCCAGACTGAATCACCAAAGAAAAAAACAAACAAATTTGTTATTGATAAAAGAAAATTTTTTTAAAGACAAGCAATTATTTTAATAAAATTAAAGAAAATTATAAAAAATATATATATAATAGAACAATAATAGATTATTAATGTGATAAATATCAGTTGATTAATAATTAATTAGTGATTCAACACTATACTAAATAAAATAAATTTATAAATATAGTGTGAATTCTTAAAGATGAGGGAAGTGATGGAAATATTGAAATGATAATTTCTTATTAGTGGTAATGATTATAAAAGCAATATTGTGAGTGTTTAACAATGTTAAACATTATTTCAAATGATAAAAATAAAAATAAAAATAAATATAAAAAGGAAAATAATAGTAATACAGATAATAATAATAATAATAAAAATAAATAAAAATGAAAATAAATATAAAAATAAAAATAAATATAAAAAAATATAAAAATAAAAATAATAATAAAATTAAAAATAATAAATAAAATGACAAATACCATGACACTTTGTAAAAAGAGGAGAAAGGTACCTATAACTTGCATGATTGCAAGGCCTAAGAAGGGTAGGAGGGGGTAGCCGGGGGGGAAAGGAAAAGAAAAATTACGGGAGTGTCCATACCTGGTGTTCTTACTATAAAATACAGAATAGTGCATGTAATTAAGTGTGTAGTGAAAACTGGAGACCATTTAAAGGTGGGTATGAAAAAAGAGGAAGGGGGGGGGGAAGGGGGCGCGTGTATGACATTATTGAAGAATGAATTGTGATGTATCAAAGTGTTAATCATTGGTTTGGGATGTATATGAGAGGTGTGAAAGAGTGTGTCTACATGGTGAAAAAGTGTGAGTCTTGTAAGTGAATCTTCTACTTGCTAATCAAGTAGCATATTTAATACCTAAGCAAGTGTAGCCTGGAGAATAAAATTATGTGTATGTGAATAAAGTGATTGAAGTGCCTCACAGCGAACACGTGCATACGTGAAAAAGTAATAAAATCAAAACTGGTGAAAAGTGCTGAGAATGGTGGTGTAAAATGTGCTAAAATCATTTGAGAAAAGTTGTATATGTATATATAAATTTGAATTGTGATAAAATCAGGAGAAAAGGAAAAAGGGGGAGAAGAGAAAAAGGGGAGGCAAGAGGGAAGGAGGGATGGGTGAACGAGATTGTGATGCACTGATGATTATGTGCAATTTGAATTGAATTAATTATAATGTTGTAGATATAATATATGGATAATAGCTGGAGATACCTATGTAGGTCTAGGAGGAGTGTCTCCACTTCACATAGATATGATCATAAGAACACGGTGTAATTTATGTGTTCATTAAGACCTGATGGAGCTAGGCTTCCCAGTAGATAGGTCCACTGACTCTCCTTTTTGAGTAATTCCTGCATTGCATCACCCCCTCTAATTCCTAGTTTCACTTTTTCCAAACCAAAGGCTTGCATTCGATGAGTATTATCATTGCGATGGAGATAAAAGTGTCTGGCCACCGTTGTTATTTGTCGGAAATTCTGCATGTCTCTATTCGCATTCCGGATCGTTCCTGCATGTTCCAATATCCGCTGTTTGAACATCCGTGTGGTTATTCCCACATATCTTTTGCCGCATAGGCACTGTAAGCAGTATACCACATTTGTTGTTTTGCAGTTGAAGTAGTCAACAATCCTATGTTGATTACCAAATTTGTCTGTAATCTCTTGTATTGGCCTCATGTACTCACAAGCCCTACAGGTCCCACATGGGTATGTGCCTCTTACTGTGGGAGAAATGGAAGGCTGTCGTTGGTAATGACTTTGTACCCAGTGATCCTTTAAATTCGGTGACCTTCTCCAGCTCATCGAGACCTTTTCTCCCAGATTGATTGCTAAATCCGGGTCAGATAACAGGACGTGCCAGTGTTTTTGAATGCCTTCCTTAAGTTGTCTCCACTCCTGGCAAAAATCTCCCACAAATCTCAGTTCCTCTTGATCCTTTACTTTCTTTTCTTGAAAGATAAGTGAGTTCCTATCTGTTTTTAGTAAGGAGTTGCGTGCCCTTTTAATGGACCTGTTGCTATAGCCCCGTTCTTTAAGACGGACTGTCACCTCCTCACTCTTATGTCGGTAAGTTGCCTCATCCGAACAATTCCTTTTTAATCTTAGGAACTCCCCTTTGGGTATATTTCCTATGGTGGGAGGGAAATGTGAGCTAGAGTTATGGAGAATGCTGTTTGTAGCAGTCTCCTTTCTATGTAATTCTGTAGCCAACATATTACTCTCATCTCTATAAATTTTTAGATCAAGAAAAGAGATTTCCTGGCTGCTGTGATTCATTGTTAATCTCAAATTAAGGTTGTTATTGTTCAACTCTGTGAGGAACTCAAAAAGTTCATGTTCAGAACCATCCCAGATGATGAAAACATCATCTATATAGCGCAGCCAGGTGATAATATGCTTTGTATGTTGGTCATTCCTGTCAGAAAATACATATTCTCTTTCCCACCACCCCAGGAAGAGGTTGGCATATGTGGGCGCGCAAGCCGCCCCCATAGCTGTCCCTCTTACCTGGAGGTAGTAGCGGTCATCGAAAACAAAGTAATTTTTGTGTAGTACAAATTTCAATAGCTTTAACAGAAAGAATTGGAAATCACCCATCCCTTCCATATGAAGGAAGTATTCAACTGCTTTCATCCCCAGATTGTGGGTTATGCAGGTATAGAGGGACTCAACGTCCATACTGACCAGAATATATTTGGTCTCTAGTTGGACATCATTGAGTCTTCGCAATACGTCTGGCGTATCTTTGACGTATGACGCTAGCTGTGTTACATGCGTTCTGAGGTGAGTATCCAAAAAAATGCTTGCCTTCTCCGAAAGTCCACCTATTCCGGACACTATGGGGCGTCCCGGCGGTTCCTGTAAGTTCTTATGGACCTTAGGGAGTAGGTAAAATGTGGGAATTTTTGGATTGGTCGCTTGCAGGAAGTCACGTTCTTCCTTAGTAATAGTGCCATTTGTGAAGGCACGATCTATCATGTTGTTATACATCTCTTTGTAGTTTTGAGTAGGATTAAGTATGAGTTTTTGATAGCAGGTTGTATCATTCAGTTGCCTTAATACCTCCCTCATATACATGGTTTTGGGCCATAGAACTGTGTTGCCCCCTTTGTCAGAGGGCTTAATTATGACATCATCCCAATCCTTTATTTCAGCTAGGGCTGATCTTTCTTTTTGATTCAGGTTTCCTATCTGTCTGTTATATCCAGATTTCTTATAGATGTTATCGAATTCTCTGGATACCAGATTTAGGAAAACCGTGGTTTCTGGGCTGATAGTCTCAGGAGGGATGAATGTAGATCTCTTTTTACATATTTTCCTAGGAGTAGTGGAAATGTCCACAGATTGGGGCTCATTCCTGGACAACTCCTCAAGGGACTCCAGAGCTTCCCTTTCTTGAGAGGACCATAATAAAGCAGTATTCCCGCCTTCTTGGCTTGTTCCCGAACTCAGAGATCGTAAAAGGGACAAGTTGTCATCTGATTTCATAGAAAAAAACTTCTTTAATAGAAGTTTCCTGCCAAAGAGGCGTAGGTTTTTCTCCCACATAAACCTATTAAAATGTTTGGAGGGTGAGAAAGATAAACCCTTCCTGAGAATATTGATTTGATCTTCTGTAAGGGTCCGTTCAGTGAGGTTAATGACATTAAGTTGGTCGCTTTCACTTATTTTTTCTTGTATGTTCGAGTTGAATACCTCCTGGGTGGAGGAGATTCCCATCTCTGTCTGTTTTTGGTTTTTCTTGCGGCCACGTCTCGTCTTCCTCTTGGTGCTTGTCCCCGATGGGTCCTGCCGTCCTCTAAAAAAGAGAGTCTCTGGTCTAAATCCCCCTTGTAGCTAGTGGTGTTTATAGGTATGTGATCTCCTGTATCTTCACTGCCTGAGGAGTCAATTTCAGATGAAATATATGAGTCCTCTCTAAATTTCCTAGGTTGTTGTTCTGAAATCTTGTGCCATCTGAACACTTTGTTGGTAGCAAAATCTCTAGTATCTCTTGCAAACTTTATCCTCTTTCTCTCTATAATAGTATCTTCATACTGTTCCAGTTCCTTTTTCTGATCCTCAAAGCATTTCTGGAAATTTTTATTTTGTTCCCAGGTTTCTAGCTTCTTACCCAAGATGTTAATCTCTTTCTGGCATTCCTCAAGGGCCAAATGATCATGCTTAATGAGGATCCCAATCAATTCTGATGAGCATTTGAGTAAGGCTCTTTCCCAGTCCTGTTTTAAGTTTTCTGTTGCTAACTCAAAAGCCGGGAAGGTTTTTGGGCGTAAGCCCCTGGGCACAATCTTGTGTTTGATATAGTTTTCCAAACTGGTCAGATCCCAGTTGGTTCTAATTTGTTTTTGTAGTAATCTTTTTAATTTATGAAAATCCCCTTCCCAGTTTGGTTCTGGTTCAGAGATATTAACAGAACTAGAGAAGATACTATCCAAATCATCTATTTTACGTTTGGATGTTAATTCAGAGAGAAGTTTGAACTGAGACATATTAAATGGTGAGATAGTCAAGAAAAACAAACAGGAAAGTATAGTTTGTCATAGAATGACCAATCAGGTCTGAGGAAATAGTTGTGTCTGTGCTAGGATAAAGAACTGAGCAAAGAACTCAAAAACAATACATGAAAACGCAAAACTTATCCTGCACCAGACTTAATATAATTAATTAACTAAATACTGATAACCAACTAGAAAAAAAGAGATTTTGGCCCCCATGGGCAACTATTCTAACGTTGGAGGTGCTCCTCGGAATAATGTACCAAATACATATAAATTTGGTGGATGTAGAAGAACCCACAACTCACCAAAAGAAAAGAAATTCCTTTGTTAGGAGCACTCTTTTGAAAAATATATGTGAATTTTTGAAAAATGTGTTCGTATTAAAACTTAACTTTTATTAATCCTTACTTGACTAAAAAATTATAAAGGGGGTATGCTATAATTGATGAGTCCCCTTTTAAACAGTGGTAAAAATCTGTGAGTAAGGACAATTACAATCGTTTATTATATAATGATGTAATTGTCCACAAATTGAAGAATACAGTGATAGTAATCTATCAAAATAATCAGGTAAGCAGCAGTGGTGATATTACTTACTCTCATATGCTCAAAAAAAATTTTTAATACCTCTTGGGTATTTAATATCACAAAATAGATTTTTCAGACCAGTTATATGTGTCTGGATTCGATCAAGCGGTATAGATAGTACTCGAAAATTTATTTAGATCAGCTTCTCCCCACAATCCAATCAATTTATATATAAGAGACTGATATTTTCTCATAGAGAAAAACAGTAGTGCTATCCATAACTGTGTGGTGAATAAAGAGTACAAAGTTGCAATCTGACTTCTTTAAACAAGAGACTGACATATATTATATCACAATTGTATAGAGCAGATGTTGGTGCATAAATGACCATCTATTATTGAAGCCAGATTCCAGTCACAGTTTGATCAGCACATAATCTCATTGAAAGAAAGGGTTATACATTACAAACATATAGACAAAAATTGTATTGTAATATGACAAAAGAAAGCGGGGGAGAAGGAGGGGGGGGGGAAAGGAGAAAACAAAAATATGGACACTCTAGTCAACTGATCCCATCTGCTGTCTAACCTCATCCAAGAGCGGAGGAAAGATGAGAGTGGGACCGTCGACTGTGCCGTAGAAATGAGAAAGACAGGCACATTGGCTGAAGACCCCGTCGTGGTGTTAGGTGGGCCCTGATGCTAGCAAGCCTTGCAGGGTCCAAATGCGCCACTTGGGCCAGAGCCAGAGGCCGAAAATAAAAATATTATATTTATTTTTATTTTCGGCCTCTGGCTCTGGCCCAAGTGGCGCATTTGGACCCTGCAAGGCTTGCTAGCATCAGGGCCCACCTAACACCACGACGGGGTCTTCAGCCAATGTGCCTGTCTTTCTCATTTCTACGGCACAGTCGACGGTCCCACTCTCATCTTTCCTCCGCTCTTGGATGAGGTTAGACAGCAGATGGGATCAGTTGACTAGAGTGTCCATATTTTTGTTTTCTCCTTTTCCCCCCCCCCTCCTTCTCCCCCGCTTTCTTTTGTCATATTACAATACAATTTTTGTCTATATGTTTGTAATGTATAACCCTTTCTTTCAATGAGATTATGTGCTGATCAAACTGTGACTGGAATCTGGCTTCAATAATAGATGGTCATTTATGCACCAACATCTGCTCTATACAATTGTGATATAATATATGTCAGTCTCTTGTTTAAAGAAGTCAGATTGCAACTTTGTACTCTTTATTCACCACACAGTTATGGATAGCACTACTGTTTTTCTCTATGAGAAAATATCAGTCTCTTATATATAAATTGATTGGATTGTGGGGAGAAGCTGATCTAAATAAATTTTCGAGTACTATCTATACCGCTTGATCGAATCCAGACACATATAACTGGTCTGAAAAATCTATTTTGTGATATTAAATACCCAAGAGGTATTAAAATTTTTTTTTGAGCATATGAGAGTAAGTAATATCACCACTGCTGCTTACCTGATTATTTTGATAGATTACTATCACTGTATTCTTCAATTTGTGGACAATTACATCATTATATAATAAACGATTGTAATTGTCCTTACTCACAGATTTTTACCACTGTTTAAAAGGGGACTCATCAATTATAGCATACCCCCTTTATAATTTTTTAGTCAAGTAAGGATTAATAAAAGTTAAGTTTTAATACGAACACATTTTTCAAAAATTCACATATATTTTTCAAAAGAGTGCTCCTAACAAAGGAATTTCTTTTCTTTTGGTGAGTTGTGGGTTCTTCTACATCCACCAAATTTATATGTATTTGGTACATTATTCCGAGGAGCACCTCCAACGTTAGAATAGTTGCCCATGGGGGCCAAAATCTCTTTTTTTCTAGTTGGTTATCAGTATTTAGTTAATTAATTATATTAAGTCTGGTGCAGGATAAGTTTTGCGTTTTCATGTATTGTTTTTGAGTTCTTTGCTCAGTTCTTTATCCTAGCACAGACACAACTATTTCCTCAGACCTGATTGGTCATTCTATGACAAACTATACTTTCCTGTTTGTTTTTCTTGACTATCTCACCATTTAATATGTCTCAGTTCAAACTTCTCTCTGAATTAACATCCAAACGTAAAATAGATGATTTGGATAGTATCTTCTCTAGTTCTGTTAATATCTCTGAACCAGAACCAAACTGGGAAGGGGATTTTCATAAATTAAAAAGATTACTACAAAAACAAATTAGAACCAACTGGGATCTGACCAGTTTGGAAAACTATATCAAACACAAGATTGTGCCCAGGGGCTTACGCCCAAAAACCTTCCCGGCTTTTGAGTTAGCAACAGAAAACTTAAAACAGGACTGGGAAAGAGCCTTACTCAAATGCTCATCAGAATTGATTGGGATCCTCATTAAGCATGATCATTTGGCCCTTGAGGAATGCCAGAAAGAGATTAACATCTTGGGTAAGAAGCTAGAAACCTGGGAACAAAATAAAAATTTCCAGAAATGCTTTGAGGATCAGAAAAAGGAACTGGAACAGTATGAAGATACTATTATAGAGAGAAAGAGGATAAAGTTTGCAAGAGATACTAGAGATTTTGCTACCAACAAAGTGTTCAGATGGCACAAGATTTCAGAACAACAACCTAGGAAATTTAGAGAGGACTCATATATTTCATCTGAAATTGACTCCTCAGGCAGTGAAGATACAGGAGATCACATACCTATAAACACCACTAGCTACAAGGGGGATTTAGACCAGAGACTCTCTTTTTTAGAGGACGGCAGGACCCATCGGGGACAAGCACCAAGAGGAAGACGAGACGTGGCCGCAAGAAAAACCAAAAACAGACAGAGATGGGAATCTCCTCCACCCAGGAGGTATTCAACTCGAACATACAAGAAAAAATAAGTGAAAGCGACCAACTTAATGTCATTAACCTCACTGAACGGACCCTTACAGAAGATCAAATCAATATTCTCAGGAAGGGTTTATCTTTCTCACCCTCCAAACATTTTAATAGGTTTATGTGGGAGAAAAACCTACGCCTCTTTGGCAGGAAACTTCTATTAAAGAAGTTTTTTTCTATGAAATCAGATGACAACTTGTCCCTTTTACGATCTCTGAGTTCGGGAACAAGCCAAGAAGGCGGGAATACTGCTTTATTATGGTCCTCTCAAGAAAGGGAAGCTCTGGAGTCCCTTGAGGAGTTGTCCAGGAATGAGCCCCAATCTGTGGACATTTCCACTACTCCTAGGAAAATATGTAAAAAGAGATCTACATTCATCCCTCCTGAGACTATCAGCCCAGAAACCACGGTTTTCCTAAATCTGGTATCCAGAGAATTCGATAACATCTATAAGAAATCTGGATATAACAGACAGATAGGAAACCTGAATCAAAAAGAAAGATCAGCCCTAGCTGAAATAAAGGATTGGGATGATGTCATAATTAAGCCCTCTGACAAAGGGGGCAACACAGTTCTATGGCCCAAAACCATGTATATGAGGGAGGTATTAAGGCAACTGAATGATACAACCTGCTATCAAAAACTCATACTTAATCCTACTCAAAACTACAAAGAGATGTATAACAACATGATAGATCGTGCCTTCACAAATGGCACTATTACTAAGGAAGAACGTGACTTCCTGCAAGCGACCAATCCAAAAATTCCCACATTTTACCTACTCCCTAAGGTCCATAAGAACTTACAGGAACCGCCGGGACGCCCCATAGTGTCCGGAATAGGTGGACTTTCGGAGAAGGCAAGCATTTTTTTGGATACTCACCTCAGAACGCATGTAACACAGCTAGCGTCATACGTCAAAGATACGCCAGACGTATTGCGAAGACTCAATGATGTCCAACTAGAGACCAAATATATTCTGGTCAGTATGGACGTTGAGTCCCTCTATACCTGCATAACCCACAATCTGGGGATGAAAGCAGTTGAATACTTCCTTCATATGGAAGGGATGGGTGATTTCCAATTCTTTCTGTTAAAGCTATTGAAATTTGTACTACACAAAAATTACTTTGTTTTCGATGACCGCTACTACCTCCAGGTAAGAGGGACAGCTATGGGGGCGGCTTGCGCGCCCACATATGCCAACCTCTTCCTGGGGTGGTGGGAAAGAGAATATGTATTTTCTGACAGGAATGACCAACATACAAAGCATATTATCACCTGGCTGCGCTATATAGATGATGTTTTCATCATCTGGGATGGTTCTGAACATGAACTTTTTGAGTTCCTCACAGAGTTGAACAATAACAACCTTAATTTGAGATTAACAATGAATCACAGCAGCCAGGAAATCTCTTTTCTTGATCTAAAAATTTATAGAGATGAGAGTAATATGTTGGCTACAGAATTACATAGAAAGGAGACTGCTACAAACAGCATTCTCCATAACTCTAGCTCACATTTCCCTCCCACCATAGGAAATATACCCAAAGGGGAGTTCCTAAGATTAAAAAGGAATTGTTCGGATGAGGCAACTTACCGACATAAGAGTGAGGAGGTGACAGTCCGTCTTAAAGAACGGGGCTATAGCAACAGGTCCATTAAAAGGGCACGCAACTCCTTACTAAAAACAGATAGGAACTCACTTATCTTTCAAGAAAAGAAAGTAAAGGATCAAGAGGAACTGAGATTTGTGGGAGATTTTTGCCAGGAGTGGAGACAACTTAAGGAAGGCATTCAAAAACACTGGCACGTCCTGTTATCTGACCCGGATTTAGCAATCAATCTGGGAGAAAAGGTCTCGATGAGCTGGAGAAGGTCACCGAATTTAAAGGATCACTGGGTACAAAGTCATTACCAACGACAGCCTTCCATTTCTCCCACAGTAAGAGGCACATACCCATGTGGGACCTGTAGGGCTTGTGAGTACATGAGGCCAATACAAGAGATTACAGACAAATTTGGTAATCAACATAGGATTGTTGACTACTTCAACTGCAAAACAACAAATGTGGTATACTGCTTACAGTGCCTATGCGGCAAAAGATATGTGGGAATAACCACACGGATGTTCAAACAGCGGATATTGGAACATGCAGGAACGATCCGGAATGCGAATAGAGACATGCAGAATTTCCGACAAATAACAACGGTGGCCAGACACTTTTATCTCCATTGCAATGATAATACTCATCGAATGCAAGCCTTTGGTTTGGAAAAAGTGAAACTAGGAATTAGAGGGGGTGATGCAATGCAGGAATTACTCAAAAAGGAGAGTCAGTGGACCTATCTACTGGGAAGCCTAGCTCCATCAGGTCTTAATGAACACATAAATTACACCGTGTTCTTATGATCATATCTATGTGAAGTGGAGACACTCCTCCTAGACCTACATAGGTATCTCCAGCTATTATCCATATATTATATCTACAACATTATAATTAATTCAATTCAAATTGCACATAATCATCAGTGCATCACAATCTCGTTCACCCATCCCTCCTTCCCTCTTGCCTCCCCTTTTTCTCTTCTCCCCCTTTTTCCTTTTCTCCTGATTTTATCACAATTCAAATTTATATATACATATACAACTTTTCTCAAATGATTTTAGCACATTTTACACCACCATTCTCAGCACTTTTCACCAGTTTTGATTTTATTACTTTTTCACGTATGCACGTGTTCGCTGTGAGGCACTTCAATCACTTTATTCACATACACATAATTTTATTCTCCAGGCTACACTTGCTTAGGTATTAAATATGCTACTTGATTAGCAAGTAGAAGATTCACTTACAAGACTCACACTTTTTCACCATGTAGACACACTCTTTCACACCTCTCATATACATCCCAAACCAATGATTAACACTTTGATACATCACAATTCATTCTTCAATAATGTCATACACGCGCCCCCTTCCCCCCCCCCTTCCTCTTTTTTCATACCCACCTTTAAATGGTCTCCAGTTTTCACTACACACTTAATTACATGCACTATTCTGTATTTTATAGTAAGAACACCAGGTATGGACACTCCCGTAATTTTTCTTTTCCTTTCCCCCCCGGCTACCCCCTCCTACCCTTCTTAGGCCTTGCAATCATGCAAGTTATAGGTACCTTTCTCCTTTTTTTACAAAGTGTCATGGTATTTGTCATTTTATTTATTATTTTTAATTTTATTATTATTTTTATTTTTATATTTTTTTATATTTATTTTTATTTTTATATTTATTTTCATTTTTATTTATTTTTATTATTATTATTATTATCTGTATTACTATTATTTTCCTTTTTATATTTATTTTTATTTTTATCATTTGAAATAATGTTTAACATTGTTAAACACTCACAATATTGCTTTTATAATCATTACCACTAATAAGAAATTATCATTTCAATATTTCCATCACTTCCCTCATCTTTAAGAATTCACACTATATTTATAAATTTATTTTATTTAGTATAGTGTTGAATCACTAATTAATTATTAATCAACTGATATTTATCACATTAATAATCTATTATTGTTCTATTATATATATATTTTTTATAATTTTCTTTAATTTTATTAAAATAATTGCTTGTCTTTAAAAAAATTTTCTTTTATCAATAACAAATTTGTTTGTTTTTTTCTTTGGTGATTCAGTCTGGATCTCCGCCCCCTTTTGTCGGATAATCAAACTTATACCATGTGCCTGATTAATTAACTCTGCTCACTCACTTCGCAATCCTTTGATGCATAAGATTCAATAATATACACAATCTAAGAAATGTTTATTTTTATTATGATAACATCATGACTTACTAATTTCGCTCTGTAGGAATTATTTCCATATATAATCTATTTCTGAGATGATGATCTGCTACTCCATGTGGTTTCATAGCTGTGTAGGACACGTACTATCCAAGGGACAGAACAGCTGGATTCATTCTTGTTATAATTGGACCCTTAAGATTTTAGGGAAGTGATTGGCTAATGATCTCTTTTTAAGGATACCATTTGAACACCACTATAGGCTGCTAGGTGAGCAAGCCCAGGTGGTGAAACGTACGTCCTAATTACGGCCCAATGCACGGTCTCCTCACTGCAGGGGGAGCCGTGATCAGCAGCAGCAGTTTCCAGCAATCGAGCGACTTTGATCAATTAACCGCGGCTAGCAGCGGGGGAGACGTGATCAGCAGGAGCAGCTCAAAACGATCGAGCGGCTTGGATCAACGGACCGCTGCCAGAGCTGTGACGGATAGCGATTTGCGCTTCAGACACAACAATCCGGTACTCCCCATACCCTTTCTTCTCTCCCTCTCTTATTTCATGGATGGACATTTGGTCTCCGGTGGCGCATCCGGACCCTGCAAGGCTAAAATAGCATCAGGGTCCGCCCAACACCACATACGGCTTCTCAAATGCCACCCGGTTTTCTTCTTTCACGGTACAGCCCACGATCCTACTCTCATCTGTCCTCCGCTCTTCTGATGAGGTCAGACAGCAGATGGGATCAGTGAACTGGAGTGCCTACTATCCCTTTTTTTCAGCCCTCACTAGCCAGGCATTTTCAAACACATTTTTCTAATAGGTATATGTCTCTTTGAAAGATATGGCAATGAGCAAGGTGCAACAAAGGTGGACACACCAATATTTGTACTAATTAGCCAATACTTATAAGGTTATATAATAAAACTAGCCTTTATTAATTGAGGAGCATTTCAGATGTGGGCAATTGCAGTTATAAAAATTAACAACTTTGCTTTAAAAACAAAAGTTTTATTGATTTCATTTTTTCATTAAGCTGAAAGCAAAAATTTAACCTTTACTCTGTAATACTTCCCCTTTTATTTTTATTTTCGGCCTCTGGCTCTGGCCCAAGTGGCGCATTTGGACCCTGCAAGGCTTGCTAGCATCAGGGCCCACCTAACACCACGACGGGGTCTTCAGCCAATGTGCCTGTCTTTCTCATTTCTACGGCACAGTCGACGGTCCCACTCTCATCTTTCCTCCGCTCTTGGATGAGGTTAGACAGCAGATGGGATCAGTTGACTAGAGTGTCCATATTTTTGTTTTCTCCCTTTCCCCCCCCCCCTCCTTCTCCCCCGCTTTCTTTTGTCATATTACAATACAATTTTTGTCTATATGTTTGTAATGTATAACCCTTTCTTTCAATGAGATTATGTGCTGATCAAACTGTGACTGGAATCTGGCTTCAATAATAGATGGTCATTTATGCACCAACATCTGCTCTATACAATTGTGATATAATATATGTCAGTCTCTTGTTTAAAGAAGTCAGATTGCAACTTTGTACTCTTTATTCACCACACAGTTATGGATAGCACTACTGTTTTTCTCTATGAGAAAATATCAGTCTCTTATATATAAATTGATTGGATTGTGGGGAGAAGCTGATCTAAATAAATTTTCGAGTACTATCTATACCGCTTGATCGAATCCAGACACATATAACTGGTCTGAAAAATCTATTTTGTGATATTAAATACCCAAGAGGTATTAAAATTTTTTTTTGAGCATATGAGAGTAAGTAATATCACCACTGCTGCTTACCTGATTATTTTGATAGATTACTATCACTGTATTCTTCAATTTGTGGACAATTACATCATTATATAATAAACGATTGTAATTGTCCTTACTCACAGATTTTTACCACTGTTTAAAAGGGGACTCATCAATTATAGCATACCCCCTTTATAATTTTTTAGTCAAGTAAGGATTAATAAAAGTTAAGTTTTAATACGAACACATTTTTCAAAAATTCACATATATTTTTCAAAAGAGTGCTCCTAACAAAGGAATTTCTTTTCTTTTGGTGAGTTGTGGGTTCTTCTACATCCACCAAATTTATATGTATTTGGTACATTATTCCGAGGAGCACCTCCAACGTTAGAATAGTTGCCCATGGGGGCCAAAATCTCTTTTTTTCTAGTTGGTTATCAGTATTTAGTTAATTAATTATATTAAGTCTGGTGCAGGATAAGTTTTGCGTTTTCATGTATTGTTTTTGAGTTCTTTGCTCAGTTCTTTATCCTAGCACAGACACAACTATTTCCTCAGACCTGATTGGTCATTCTATGACAAACTATACTTTCCTGTTTGTTTTTCTTGACTATCTCACCATTTAATATGTCTCAGTTCAAACTTCTCTCTGAATTAACATCCAAACGTAAAATAGATGATTTGGATAGTATCTTCTCTAGTTCTGTTAATATCTCTGAACCAGAACCAAACTGGGAAGGGGATTTTCATAAATTAAAAAGATTACTACAAAAACAAATTAGAACCAACTGGGATCTGACCAGTTTGGAAAACTATATCAAACACAAGATTGTGCCCAGGGGCTTACGCCCAAAAACCTTCCCGGCTTTTGAGTTAGCAACAGAAAACTTAAAACAGGACTGGGAAAGAGCCTTACTCAAATGCTCATCAGAATTGATTGGGATCCTCATTAAGCATGATCATTTGGCCCTTGAGGAATGCCAGAAAGAGATTAACATCTTGGGTAAGAAGCTAGAAACCTGGGAACAAAATAAAAATTTCCAGAAATGCTTTGAGGATCAGAAAAAGGAACTGGAACAGTATGAAGATACTATTATAGAGAGAAAGAGGATAAAGTTTGCAAGAGATACTAGAGATTTTGCTACCAACAAAGTGTTCAGATGGCACAAGATTTCAGAACAACAACCTAGGAAATTTAGAGAGGACTCATATATTTCATCTGAAATTGACTCCTCAGGCAGTGAAGATACAGGAGATCACATACCTATAAACACCACTAGCTACAAGGGGGATTTAGACCAGAGACTCTCTTTTTTAGAGGACGGCAGGACCCATCGGGGACAAGCACCAAGAGGAAGACGAGACGTGGCCGCAAGAAAAAACAAAAACAGACAGAGATGGGAATCTCCTCCACCCAGGAGGTATTCAACTCGAACATACAAGAAAAAATAAGTGAAAGCGACCAACTTAATGTCATTAACCTCACTGAACGGACCCTTACAGAAGATCAAATCAATATTCTCAGGAAGGGTTTATCTTTCTCACCCTCCAAACATTTTAATAGGTTTATGTGGGAGAAAAACCTACGCCTCTTTGGCAGGAAACTTCTATTAAAGAAGTTTTTTTCTATGAAATCAGATGACAACTTGTCCCTTTTACGATCTCTGAGTTCGGGAACAAGCCAAGAAGGCGGGAATACTGCTTTATTATGGTCCTCTCAAGAAAGGGAAGCTCTGGAGTCCCTTGAGGAGTTGTCCAGGAATGAGCCCCAATCTGTGGACATTTCCACTACTCCTAGGAAAATATGTAAAAAGAGATCTACATTCATCCCTCCTGAGACTATCAGCCCAGAAACCACGGTTTTCCTAAATCTGGTATCCAGAGAATTCGATAACATCTATAAGAAATCTGGATATAACAGACAGATAGGAAACCTGAATCAAAAAGAAAGATCAGCCCTAGCTGAAATAAAGGATTGGGATGATGTCATAATTAAGCCCTCTGACAAAGGGGGCAACACAGTTCTATGGCCCAAAACCATGTATATGAGGGAGGTATTAAGGCAACTGAATGATACAACCTGCTATCAAAAACTCATACTTAATCCTACTCAAAACTACAAAGAGATGTATAACAACATGATAGATCGTGCCTTCACAAATGGCACTATTACTAAGGAAGAACGTGACTTCCTGCAAGCGACCAATCCAAAAATTCCCACATTTTACCTACTCCCTAAGGTCCATAAGAACTTACAGGAACCGCCGGGACGCCCCATAGTGTCCGGAATAGGTGGACTTTCGGAGAAGGCAAGCATTTTTTTGGATACTCACCTCAGAACGCATGTAACACAGCTAGCGTCATACGTCAAAGATACGCCAGACGTATTGCGAAGACTCAATGATGTCCAACTAGAGACCAAATATATTCTGGTCAGTATGGACGTTGAGTCCCTCTATACCTGCATAACCCACAATCTGGGGATGAAAGCAGTTGAATACTTCCTTCATATGGAAGGGATGGGTGATTTCCAATTCTTTCTGTTAAAGCTATTGAAATTTGTACTACACAAAAATTACTTTGTTTTCGATGACCGCTACTACCTCCAGGTAAGAGGGACAGCTATGGGGGCGGCTTGCGCGCCCACATATGCCAACCTCTTCCTGGGGTGGTGGGAAAGAGAATATGTATTTTCTGACAGGAATGACCAACATACAAAGCATATTATCACCTGGCTGCGCTATATAGATGATGTTTTCATCATCTGGGATGGTTCTGAACATGAACTTTTTGAGTTCCTCACAGAGTTGAACAATAACAACCTTAATTTGAGATTAACAATGAATCACAGCAGCCAGGAAATCTCTTTTCTTGATCTAAAAATTTATAGAGATGAGAGTAATATGTTGGCTACAGAATTACATAGAAAGGAGACTGCTACAAACAGCATTCTCCATAACTCTAGCTCACATTTCCCTCCCACCATAGGAAATATACCCAAAGGGGAGTTCCTAAGATTAAAAAGGAATTGTTCGGATGAGGCAACTTACCGACATAAGAGTGAGGAGGTGACAGTCCGTCTTAAAGAACGGGGCTATAGCAACAGGTCCATTAAAAGGGCACGCAACTCCTTACTAAAAACAGATAGGAACTCACTTATCTTTCAAGAAAAGAAAGTAAAGGATCAAGAGGAACTGAGATTTGTGGGAGATTTTTGCCAGGAGTGGAGACAACTTAAGGAAGGCATTCAAAAACACTGGCACGTCCTGTTATCTGACCCGGATTTAGCAATCAATCTGGGAGAAAAGGTCTCGATGAGCTGGAGAAGGTCACCGAATTTAAAGGATCACTGGGTACAAAGTCATTACCAACGACAGCCTTCCATTTCTCCCACAGTAAGAGGCACATACCCATGTGGGACCTGTAGGGCTTGTGAGTACATGAGGCCAATACAAGAGATTACAGACAAATTTGGTAATCAACATAGGATTGTTGACTACTTCAACTGCAAAACAACAAATGTGGTATACTGCTTACAGTGCCTATGCGGCAAAAGATATGTGGGAATAACCACACGGATGTTCAAACAGCGGATATTGGAACATGCAGGAACGATCCGGAATGCGAATAGAGACATGCAGAATTTCCGACAAATAACAACGGTGGCCAGACACTTTTATCTCCATCGCAATGATAATACTCATCGAATGCAAGCCTTTGGTTTGGAAAAAGTGAAACTAGGAATTAGAGGGGGTGATGCAATGCAGGAATTACTCAAAAAGGAGAGTCAGTGGACCTATCTACTGGGAAGCCTAGCTCCATCAGGTCTTAATGAACACATAAATTACACCGTGTTCTTATGATCATATCTATGTGAAGTGGAGACACTCCTCCTAGACCTACATAGGTATCTCCAGCTATTATCCATATATTATATCTACAACATTATAATTAATTCAATTCAAATTGCACATAATCATCAGTGCATCACAATCTCGTTCACCCATCCCTCCTTCCCTCTTGCCTCCCCTTTTTCTCTTCTCCCCCTTTTTCCTTTTCTCCTGATTTTATCACAATTCAAATTTATATATACATATACAACTTTTCTCAAATGATTTTAGCACATTTTACACCACCATTCTCAGCACTTTTCACCAGTTTTGATTTTATTACTTTTTCACGTATGCACGTGTTCGCTGTGAGGCACTTCAATCACTTTATTCACATACACATAATTTTATTCTCCAGGCTACACTTGCTTAGGTATTAAATATGCTACTTGATTAGCAAGTAGAAGATTCACTTACAAGACTCACACTTTTTCACCATGTAGACACACTCTTTCACACCTCTCATATACATCCCAAACCAATGATTAACACTTTGATACATCACAATTCATTCTTCAATAATGTCATACACGCGCCCCCTTCCCCCCCCCCCTTCCTCTTTTTTCATACCCACCTTTAAATGGTCTCCAGTTTTCACTACACACTTAATTACATGCACTATTCTGTATTTTATAGTAAGAACACCAGGTATGGACACTCCCGTAATTTTTCTTTTCCTCCCCCCCCCCCCCCCCCCCGGCTACCCCCTCCTACCCTTCTTAGGCCTTGCAATCATGCAAGTTATAGGTACCTTTCTCCTTTTTTTACAAAGTGTCATGGTATTTGTCATTTTATTTATTATTTTTAATTTTATTATTATTTTTATTTTTATATTTTTTTATATTTATTTTTATTTTTATATTTATTTTCATTTTTATTTATTTTTATTATTATTATTATTATCTGTATTACTATTATTTTCCTTTTTATATTTATTTTTATTTTTATTTTTATCATTTGAAATAATGTTTAACATTGTTAAACACTCACAATATTGCTTTTATAATCATTACCACTAATAAGAAATTATCATTTCAATATTTCCATCACTTCCCTCATCTTTAAGAATTCACACTATATTTATAAATTTATTTTATTTAGTATAGTGTTGAATCACTAATTAATTATTAATCAACTGATATTTATCACATTAATAATCTATTATTGTTCTATTATATATATATTTTTTATAATTTTCTTTAATTTTATTAAAATAATTGCTTGTCTTTAAAAAAATTTTCTTTTATCAATAACAAATTTGTTTGTTTTTTTCTTTGGTGATTCAGTCTGGATCTCCGCCCCCTTTTGTCGGATAATCAAACTTATACCATGTGCCTGATTAATTAACTCTGCTCACTCACTTCGCAATCCTTTGATGCATAAGATTCAATAATATACACAATCTAAGAAATGTTTATTTTTATTATGATAACATCATGACTTACTAATTTCGCTCTGTAGGAATTATTTCCATATATAATCTATTTCTGAGATGATGATCTGCTACTCCATGTGGTTTCATAGCTGTGTAGGACACGTACTATCCAAGGGACAGAACAGCTGGATTCATTCTTGTTATAATTGGACCCTTAAGATTTTAGGGAAGTGATTGGCTAATGATCTCTTTTTAAGGATACCATTTGAACACCACTATAGGCTGCTAGGTGAGCAAGCCCAGGTGGTGAAACGTACGTCCTAATTACGGCCCAATGCACGGTCTCCTCACTGCAGGGGGAGCCGTGATCAGCAGCAGCAGTTTCCAGCAATCGAGCGACTTTGATCAATTAACCGCGGCTAGCAGCGGGGGAGACGTGATCAGCAGGAGCAGCTCAAAACGATCGAGCGGCTTGGATCAACGGACCGCTGCCAGAGCTGTGACGGATAGCGATTTGCGCTTCAGACACAACAATCCGGTACTCCCCATACCCTTTCTTCTCTCCCTCTCTTATTTCATGGATGGACATTTGGTCTCCGGTGGCGCATCCGGACCCTGCAAGGCTAAAATAGCATCAGGGTCCGCCTAACACCACATACGGCTTCTCAAATGCCACCCGGTTTTCTTCTTTCACGGTACAGCCCACGATCCTACTCTCATCTGTCCTCCGCTCTTCTGATGAGGTCAGACAGCAGATGGGATCAGTGAACTGGAGTGCCTACTATCCCTTTTTTTCAGCCCTCACTAGCCAGGCATTTTCAAACACATTTTTCTAATAGGTATATGTCTCTTTGAAAGATATGGCAATGAGCAAGGTGCAACAAAGGTGGACACACCAATATTTGTACTAATTAGCCAATACTTATAAGGTTATATAATAAAACTAGCCTTTATTAATTGAGGAGCATTTCAGATGTGGGCAATTGCAGTTATAAAAATTAACAACTTTGCTTTAAAAACAAAAGTTTTATTGATTTCATTTTTTCATTAAGCTGAAAGCAAAAATTTAACCTTTACTCTGTAATACTTCCCCTTTTATTTTTATTTTCGGCCTCTGGCTCTGGCCCAAGTGGCGCATTTGGACCCTGCAAGGCTTGCTAGCATCAGGGCCCACCTAACACCACGACGGGGTCTTCAGCCAATGTGCCTGTCTTTCTCATTTCTACGGCACAGTCGACGGTCCCACTCTCATCTTTCCTCCGCTCTTGGATGAGGTTAGACAGCAGATGGGATCAGTTGACTAGAGTGTCCATATTTTTGTTTTCTCCTTTCCCCCCCCCCCTCCTTCTCCCCCGCTTTCTTTTGTCATATTACAATACAATTTTTGTCTATATGTTTGTAATGTATAACCCTTTCTTTCAATGAGATTATGTGCTGATCAAACTGTGACTGGAATCTGGCTTCAATAATAGATGGTCATTTATGCACCAACATCTGCTCTATACAATTGTGATATAATATATGTCAGTCTCTTGTTTAAAGAAGTCAGATTGCAACTTTGTACTCTTTATTCACCACACAGTTATGGATAGCACTACTGTTTTTCTCTATGAGAAAATATCAGTCTCTTATATATAAATTGATTGGATTGTGGGGAGAAGCTGATCTAAATACATTTTCGAGTACTATCTATACCGCTTGATCGAATCCAGACACATATAACTGGTCTGAAAAATCTATTTTGTGATATTAAATACCCAAGAGGTATTAAAAATTTTTTTTGAGCATATGAGAGTAAGTAATATCACCACTGCTGCTTACCTGATTATTTTGATAGATTACTATCACTGTATTCTTCAATTTGTGGACAATTACATCATTATATAATAAACGATTGTAATTGTCCTTACTCACAGATTTTTACCACTGTTTAAAAGGGGACTCATCAATTATAGCATACCCCCTTTATAATTTTTTAGTCAAGTAAGGATTAATAAAAGTTAAGTTTTAATACGAACACATTTTTCAAAAATTCACATATATTTTTCAAAAGAGTGCTCCTAACAAAGGAATTTCTTTTCTTTTGGTGAGTTGTGGGTTCTTCTACATCCACCAAATTTATATCCATCTAGGAGTGGCACTGCAGTGTCAGACAGGATGGCAGATTTAAAAAAATTGTCCCCAAACAGCACATGATGCAAAGAAAAAAAGAGGCGCAATGAGGTAGCTGTGTGACTAAGCTAAGCGACTCAAGTGGCCGACCCAAACACCTGGCCAATCTAGGAGTGGCACTGCAGTGTCAGACAGGATGGCACTTCAAAAAAATAGTCCCCAAACAGCACATGATGCAAAGAAAAAAAGAGGCGCAATGAGGTAGCTGTGTGACTAAGCTAAGCGACCCAAGTGGCCGACACAAACACCTGGCCAATCTAGGAGTGGCACTGCAGTGTCAGACAGGATGGCACTTCAAAAAAATAGTCCCCAAATAGCACATGATGCAAAGAAAAAAAGAGGCGCAATGAGGTAGCTGTGTGACTAAGCTAAGCAACCCAAGTGGCCGACACAGACACCTGGCCCATCTAGGAGTGGCACTGCAGTGTCAGACAGGATGGCAGATTTAAAAAATTGTCCCCAAACAGCACATGATGCAAAGAAAAAAAGAGGCGCAATGAGGTAGCTGTGTGACTAAGCTAAGCGACCCAAGTGGCCGACCCAAACACCTGGCCAATCTAGGAGTGGCACTGCAGTGTCAGACAGGATGGCACTTCAAAAAAATAGTCCCCAAACAGCACATGATGCAAAGAAAAAAAGAGGCGCAATGAGGTAGCTGTGTGACTAAGCTAAGTGACCCAAGTGGCCGACACAAACACCTGGCCAATCTAGGAGTGGCACTGCAGTGTCAGACAGGATGGCACTTCAAAAAAATAGTCTCCAAGCAGCACATGATGCAAAGAAAAAAAGAGGCGCAATGAGGTAGCTGTGTGACTAAGTTTAGCGACCCAAGTGGCCGACACAAACACCTGGCCCATCTAGGAGTGGCACTGCAGTGTCAGACAGGATGGCACTTCAAAAAAATAGTCCCCAAACAGCACATGATGCAAAGAAAAAAAGAGGCGCAATGAGGTAGCTGTGTGACTAAGCTAAGCGACCCAAGTGGCCGACACAAACACCTGGCCCATCTAGGAGTGGCACTGCAGTGTCAGACAGGATGGCACTTCAAAAAAATAGTACCCAAACAGCACATGATGCAAAGAAAAAAAGAGGCGCAATGAGGTAGCTGTGTGTCTAAGCTAAGCGACCCAAGTGGCCGACATAAACACCTGGCCCATCTAGGAGTGGCACTGCAGTGTCAGACAGACTGGCACTTCAAAAAATAGTCCCCAAACAGCACATGATGCAAAGAAAAATTAAAGAAAAAAGAGGTGCAAGATGGAATTGTCCTTGTCCTTATGTTGTATAAACAGGACATGCACACTTTAACAAACCCATCATTTCAGCGACAGGGTCTGCCACACAACTGTGACTGAAATGACTGGTTGGTTTGGGCCCCCACCAAAAAAGAAGCAATCAATCTCTCCTTGCACAAACTGGCTCTACAGAGGCAAGATGTCCACCTCCTCATCATCATCCGATTCCTCACCCCTTTCACTGTTTACATCCCCCTCCTCACAGATTATTAATTCGTCCCCACTGGAATCCACCATCTCAGGTTCCTGTGTACTTTTTGGAGGCAATTGTTGGGGAATGTTTCCACGGAGGAATTAATTATAATTCATTTTGATGAACATCATCTTCTCCACATTTTCTGGAAGTAACCTCGTACGCCGATTGCTGACAAGGTGAGCGGCTGCACTAAATACTCTTTCGGAGTACACACTGGAGGGTGGGCAACTTAGGTAAAATAAAGCCAGTTTGTGGAAGGGCCTCCAAATTGCCTCTTTTTCCTGCTAGTATACGTACGGACTGTCCGACGTGCCTACTTGGATGCGGTCACTCATATAATCCTCCACCATTCTTTCAATGGTGACAGAATCATATGTAGTGACAGTAGACGACATGTCAATAATCGTTGGCAGGTCCTTCAGTCCGGACCAGATGTCAGCACTCACTCCAGACTGCCCTGCATCACCGCCAGTGGGTGGGCTTGGAATTCTTAGCCTTTTCCTCGCAGCCCCAGTTGCGGGAGAATGTGAAGGAGGAGCTGTTGACGGGTCACGTTCCGCTTGACTTGACAATTTTCTCACCAGCAGGTCTTTGAACCTCTGCAGACTTGTGTATGCCGGAAAGAGAGATACAACATAGGTTTTAAATCTAGGATCGAGCACGGTGGCCAAAATGTAGTGCTCTGATTTCAACAGATTGACCACCCGTGAATCCTGGTTAAGCGAATTAAGGGCTCCATCCACAAGTCCCACATGCCTAGCGGAATCGCTCTGTTTTAGCTCCTCATTCAATCTCTCCAGCTTGTTCTGCAAAAGCCTGATGAGGGGAATGACCTGACTCAGGCTGGCAGTGTCTGAACTGACATCACATGTGGCAAGTTCAAAGGGTTGCAGAACCTTGCACAACGTTGAAATCATTCTCCACTGCGCTTGAGTCAGGTGCATTCCCCCTCCTTTGCCTATATCGTAGGTAGCTGTATGGGCTTGAATGGCTTTTTGCTGCTCCTCCATTCTCTGAAGCATATAGAGGGTCTAATTCCACCTCGTTACCACCTCTTACTTCAGATGATGGCAGGGCAGGTTCAGGAGTGTTTGCTGGTGCTCCAGTCTTTGGCACGCGGTGGCTGAATGCCAAAAGTGGCCCGCAATTCTTCTGGCCACCGACAGCATCTCTTGCATGCCCCTGTTGTTTTTTAAATAATTCTGCACCACCAAATTCAATGTAGTGCAAAACATGGGACGTGCTGGAATTTGCCCAGATGTAATGCACGCACAATATTGGTGGCGTTGTCCGATGTCATAAATCCCCAGGAGAGTCCAATTGGGGTAAGCCATTCTGTGATGATGTTCCTCAGTTTCCGTAAGAGGTTGTCAGCTGTGTGCCTCTTATGGAAAGCGGTGATACAAAGCGTAGCATGCCTAGGAATGAGTTGGCGTTTGCGAGATGCTGCTACTGGTGCCGCCGCTGCTGTTCTTGCTGCGGGAGGCAATACATCTACCCAGTGGGCTGTCACAGTCATATAGTCCTGAGTCTGCCCTGGTCCACTTGTCCACATGTCCGTGGTTAAGTGGACATTGGGTACAACTGCATTTTTTAGGACACTACATTTTCGGTATCGCCTGCCTAGAGAAATGGAACCTAGATGGTATTTGGTACCGGGGACACAGTACCTCAATCAATTCTCTAGTTCCCTGTGAATTAACGGTGGATACCGGAAACACGTTTCTCACCGCCCAGGCTGCCAAGGCCTGAGTTATCCGCTTTGCAGCAGGATGACTGCTGTGATATTTCATCTTCCTCGCAAAGGACTGTTGGACAGTCAATTGCTTACTGGAAGTAGTACAAGTGGTCTTCCGACTTCCCCTCTGGGATGATGATCGACTCCTAGCAGCAACAACAGCAGCGCCAGCAGCAGCAGGCGTTACACTCAAGGATGCATCGGAGGAATCCCAGGCAGGAGAGGACTCGTCAGACTTGACAGTGACATGGCCTGCAGGACTATTGGCTTTCCTGTCTAAGGAGGAAATTGACACCGAGGGAGTTGGTGATGTGGTTTGCAGGAGCTTGGTTACAAGAGGAAGGGATTTAGTTGGCAGTGGACTGCTTCCGCTGTCAACCAAAGTTTTTGAACTTGTCAATGACTTCTGATGAATGCGCTCCAGGTAACGTATAAGGAAGGATGTCCTAGGTGGTTAACGTCCTTACCCCTACTTATTACAGCTTGACAAAGGCAACACACGGCTTGACACCAGTTGTCCGCATTTCTGTTGAAATAATTCCACACCGAAGAGGTGATTTTTTTTTGTATTTTAACCAGGCATGTCAATGGCCATTTTCGTCCCACGGACAACAGGTGTCTCCCCGGGTGCCTGACTTAAACAAACCACCTCACCATCAGAATCCTCCTTGTCAATTTCCTCCCCAGCGCCAGCAACACCCATATCCTCATCCTGGTGTACTTCAACAGTGACATCTTCAATTTGACTATCAGGAACTGGACTGCGGGTGCTCCTTCCAGCACTTGCAGGGGGCGTGCAAATGGTGGAAGGCGCCACCTCTTCCCGTCCAGTGTTGGGAAGGTCAGGCATTGCAACCGACACAATTGGACTCTCCTTGGGGATTTGTGATTTAGAAGAATGCACAGTTCTTTGCTGTGCTTTTGCCATCTTAAGTCCCACGGACAACAGGTGTCTCCCCGGGTGCCTGACTTAAACAAACCACCTCACCATCAGAATCCTCCTTGTCAATTTCCTCCCCAGCGCCAGCAACACCCATATCCTCATCCTGGTGTACTTCAACAGTGACATCTTCAATTTGACTATCAGGAACTGGACTGCGGGTGCTCCTTCCAGCACTTGCAGGGGGCGTGCAAATGGTGGAAGGCGCCACCTCTTCCCGTCCAGTGTTGGGAAGGTCAGGCATTGCAACCGACACAATTGGACTCTCCTTGGGGATTTGTGATTTAGAAGAATGCACAGTTCTTTGCTGTGCTTTTGCCATCTTAAGTCTGCTTCCATCCTCATGTGAAGCTGACCCACTAGTCATGAGGAACATAGGAGAGGGCCTCAGCCGTTCCTTGCCACTCCGTGTCGTAAATGGCATATTGGCAAGTTTACGCTTTTCCTCAGACGATTTTAATTTTGATTTTTGGGTCATTTTACTGAACTTTTGTTTTTTGGATTTTACATGCTCTCTACTATGACATTGGGCATCGGCCTTGGCAGACGATGTTGATGGCATTTCATCGTCTCGGCCACGACTAGTGGCAGCAGCTTCAGTATGAGGTGGAAGTGGATCTTGATCTTTCCCTATTTTACCCTCCACATTTTTGTTCTCCATTTTTTAATGTGTGGAATTATATGCCAGTAATATATCAATAGCAATTGCCTACTGTACCGTACTGCTATATATTATATACTGGTGGTCAGCAAAATTATGCACTGTACTCCTACTATATATACTGCGCACAACTAAAATGCACCACAGGTATGGATGGACAGTATACTTGACGACACAGAGGTAGGTAGAGCAGTGGCCTACTGTACCGTACTGCTATATATTATATACTGGTGGTCAACACACTGTGCAACACTGAAATGCACCACAGGTATGGATGGATAGTATACTTGACGACACAGAGGTAGGTAGAGCAGTAGCCTACTGTACCGTACTGCTATATATTATATACTGGTAGTCAGCAAACTGTGCAAAACTGAAATGCACCACAGGTATGGATGGATAGTATACTTGACGACACAGAGGTAGGTAGAGCAGTGGCCTTCTGTACCGTACTGCTGTATATTATATACTGGTGGTCAGCAAACTGTGCAAAAGTGAAATGCACCACAGGTATGGATGGATAGTATACTTGACAACACAGAGGTAGGTAGAGCAGTGGCCTACTGTACCGTACTGCTATATATTATATATACTGGTGGTCAGCAAACTGTGCAAAACTGAAATGCACCACAGGTATGGATGGATAGTATACTTGACGACACAGAGGTAGGTAGAGCAGTGGCCTACTGTACCATACTGCTATATATTATATACTGGTGGTCAGCAAACTGTGCAAAACTGAAATGCACCACAGGTATGGATGGATAGTATAGTATACTTGACGACACAGAGGTAGGTAGAGCAGTGGCCTTCTGTACCGTACTGCTATATATTATATACTGGTGGTCAGCAAACTGTGCAAAAGTGAAATGCACCACAGGTATGGATGGACAGTATACTTGACGACACAGAGGTAGGTAGAGCAGTGGTCTACTGCACCGTACTGCTATATATTATATATACTGGTGGTCAGCAAACTGTGCAAAACTGAAATGCACCACAGGTATGGATGGATAGTATACTTGACGACACAGAGGTAGGTAGAGCAGTGGCCTACTGTACCGTACTGCTATATATTATATACTGGTGGTCAGCAAACTGTGCAAAACTGAAATGCACCACAGGTATGGATGGATAGTATACTTGACGACACAGAGGTAGGTAGAGCAGTGGCCTTCTGTACCGTACTGCTATATATTATATACTGGTGGTCAGCAAACTGTGCAAAACTGAAATGCACCACAGGTATGGATGGATATTATACTTGACGACAAAGAGGTAGAGCAGTGGACTACTGTACCGTACTGCTATATATATATAGTTATACTGGTGGTCAGCAAAATTCTGCACTGTCCTCCTACTATATACTACAATGCAGCACAGATATGGAGCGTTTTTCAGGCAGAGAACGTATAATACTGGTGGTCACTGGTCAGCAAAACTCTGCACTGTCCTCCTACTATATAATACTGCTGGTCCCCAGTCCCCACAATAAAGCAATTAGCACACTGAGCACAGATATTTTCAGCACACTAAGCACAGATATGGAGCGTTTTTCAGGCAGAGAACGTAGATATTTGCAATTGCAGCACACTGAGCACAGATATTTGCAGCACACTGAGCACAGATATTTGCAGCCCACTGAACATAGAAACTGAGAGGACACCAGCCACGTCCTCTCACGATCATCTCCAATGCACGAGTGAAAAATGGCGGCGACGCGCGGCTCCTTATATAGAATCCGAATCTCGCGAGAATCCGACCATGGGATGATGATGTTCGGGCGCGCTCGGGTTAACCGAGCAAGGCGGGAGGATCCGAGTTGCTCGGACCCGTGCAAAAAAAGGTGAAGTTCGGGCGGGTTCGGATCCCGAGGATCCGAACCCGCTCATCACTAGTTAATATATTATCTCTCTGCAAGCAAGGCTTGATATGTTTCTCCGTTATCCTGCTTGTAGTTCGTATGTGTGGCTGCAGTACTACATATTACTATGTACTACTGTAATGGAGCTAGTTGCCATGGCATCAGGGTCAGTCTTAGAAATAAGTGTAAAACAAGGGGATCCAGTAGTGTGGAGTAAAGCTACATGGCATCTAATATTACCTAATGATTCACAGTAAACTCATCTCAGCAGACTGAAATCCTTCTGTGTCACATAGATATATACAGACAGTATTTTAGTAATTTTTTTTTTGTTTTATACAGCACAATGATAGCATGTACATAGATATCCTCCCACACAGCTCTGCAGAAATCAGTTGTTCTCGTGACAGAAATAAACACTGGAGAGATGATTTCGTAATTCACTTTTCAAGCTCACTAACTAATGTATCTAAAGGGAAACAGCTTGTTACCATGGCATTTCATTCCTTAAAACAGTCTGTCTTTTCAACGCAAATCCAATTTCCTTCTTCCTTAAAATTGTTCCTCCACTGGGTCTGATTGAAATGCTTGTATTGATAATCTCCCACACTGGCTCCCAGAAGTGTGAACAAGTCTTATAAAGTCTATATAATAGCACTGGCGCTATGTATTTTTGTCAGTTGAAATGACTTGCTTACAGCTGTTTACAGTGAGTTAAGGTTTATGTTACTTTGTATCAGCAAACAAGCTGATTTGTACAAGGATAAGATTAGTTTACACACTGAGCAGCATTATCATAAAATAGCCAGAAATGTGGCATCTATGATCACATAGAAGAAGATACAGAACCACAAATACAAACGTTTTAAAGGTAACAGACTTAGGGCCTAATTCAGACCTGATTGCAGCAGCAAAAGTTTACTCTAATGGGCAAAACCATGTTGCACTGCAGGTGGGGCCGACAGAACATGTGCAGAGAGAGTTAGATTTGGGTGTGGTGTGTTCAAACTGAAATCTAAATTGCAGTGTAAAAATAAAGCAGACAGTATTTACCCTGCATAGAAATACTATAACCCTCCCAAAGTTAACTCTCTCTGCACATGTTACATCTACCCCACCTGCAGTGCACATGCCCATTAGAGAAAGATTTTGCTACTGCAATGAGGTCTGAGTTAGACCCGTATTTGTTAGGAATCAGTGATTTATGATATTTAGCATCATCTTTAATTTTTTACTTGTGATTAATTATGATATTCGTGTTTATTCATGTGAGCATTTTCATCATATTTCCTAACATTCTATCATTCTAACCATAAAACACTGATGGTTATTGGCTGCATTGGTACCTGATAATTCTTCTACCTTATGTAGCAAAGCATGCTTTCAACACTCACAGCTACTGTACAATTGTTATTTCATTAACTTCAATATCTTCTTCTTCCCATCTTTGCCTTTCATTTCATGTTATTGTATATAATTTATTTGTTTCAGAGTTCCCAGAAGATGCATAGATGAGTAATAGATTATTAGATACATGCAAGGGCCTTCGTGTTGTGTTTTTGGATTTGTTTTGGCAAACTACCCCTGTTTTGCTTTTGTTGTGGATTTATTTACAATTGATAGCTAAAATATTATCAATTCTACCTGTTTTTTTCATTATCATTAACATCAATAACATTCATTTCCACTTTGATCATCTCACAACTCACAATATTGGCCCTCTTTCCGAGTTGTTCGCTCAGTAATTTTCTTCGCATCGCATCGATTTTCCGCTAATTGCACATGCGCAATGTTCGCACTGCGACTGCGCCAAGTAAATTTGCTAAGAAGTTTGGTATTTTACTCACGGCATTACAAGGTTTATTCTTCGTTCTGGTGATCGTAATATGATTGACAGGAAGTGGGTGTTTCTGGGCGGAAACTGGCCGTTTTATGGGAGTGTGTGAAAAAAACGCTGCAGTTTCTGGGAAAAACACGGACGTGGCTGGAGAAACGGGGGAGTGTCTGGGCGAACGCTGGGTGTGTTTGTGACGTCAAACCAGGAACGAAACTGACTGAACTGATCGCAGTGGCAGAGTAAGTCCCGAGCTACTCAGAAACTGCAAAGAAATTTCTATTCGCAATTTTGAGAATCTTTCGTTCGCAATTTTGCTAAGCTAAGATTCACTCCCAGTAGGCGGCGGCTTAGCGTGTGCAATGCTGCTAAAAGCAGCTTGCGAGCGAACAACTCGGAATGAGGGCCATTGCTTTTACCAACATTGGCCAAAGGCTGTAGCAAACTGACTGGCTAAACTAATCAACAGAGCAGTGGCACAAACACACTGGATTAGAGCAGATCAATAAAGCATAGTGGCACAGCAGTGGCAGACAGGATGTCAGTTTAATAAACTATACGACTCCGTAGAATTTGTTCATTAAGCAAGAACTAGATCAGAGATCCAAAGCCAGTACAGGCAAATGGAGATAGAATATTTTTGTAGTGGAACCCAGGTAAAGCATGGATTGATTGATTGATTGATTGATTGATTCATACATTAATTATACTAACAGTAATACCTATGAAGAAAAGCAAAACAGAGATATGGGCCTGGCTAACATATAGTGGAAGCCAGGTAACGCATGCCATTGATTAATAAATTGGTTAATTGTTTGCTAATGGAAATATACCCACTCAGTAGACTGTCATGGTCATATAACCTTTAGTTTCACCAGTACCACTTGTCCACATTATATGTAGTTAAGTGGATAGTCAGTACAATGGCATTTTCTAAGCCAATAAATAAGGTTTTTGTAACGTCCTAGAACAGGTGAGTAATTGCTGCTCTGGTAAAATGGAATCAAGATGGAATTTGGTAGCAGGGGCACAGGATTCAACTAATTATCTAAAACCAGATGCATTCATGGTGGATATGGGATACAGATATAATTCTAACATTACCATCTTGGCTTCAGTGATCTGCTGTGCAACAGAATAGTGGCTGTCATACTTGTTTCCTCTTGCAAATGCTTGTTTTACAGTCAAGTGTTGTCTGAATACTAGTATTCTTGGTCCCCTTATATAATGAAGATTCACCCAAGCAGCAGCAGTAGCAGCCCTAACATACAAGGATATCTTGGGAAATTCTGGATATGGAGGAGTTAGCCTTTGCAAAATTGAATGCATTAGGACTACCTCCAATCATGTATGAGAAGGTTGATTACGAAGGCATTGGTGGTGGAAATTGCATGTGCTGAAATCTATCCATGCTACTGGCAGTAGTTGCAGGATTTTACGCTTTAAATTACACAACAGGGAGGAGGTGCCTAGACGGTTATCACCTCCTAATTCTACTTACTTTGGCATCACAAATAGTACAGATATCTTGACAAATGTCAGAATTTGGGGAAAAATGAAAGGTGGATTTTTTGGTCTCATGTCCAGGCATCACAATGATTTTCTTCCTCTTATCACTGGCAAGAACTGCTGCCACTGGTGGCTGTCTGAGTTTTATCTACTTCTTCTTGTCCAACACATACACCATCAACATCCTCTAGCATCCTTTTCAATAGTACAATATATATATATATATATATTTAGAAAGAGAGATAGATGCGTGGTTTGGATTACCTTAAATCGAAACAGCTCTGAACTTGAGGATCCAAGTCAAGTCTGAGTCCTTGCTCGGGATTTCCTACCAGGCTCGGATTTCAAATCGAGGCAAGACGTAATCCAACGGCATCGGATTTTGATGGGTTTTGGATTCCATATAAGGGAGCTATGGCCGGAACTACTCCAGTCATGCTTCTGTATGCTGCTCTCTGCTATGTGGTGTCCATACAAGTGGACCAATCATGCGGTGGACATGTGGTGTCCATGTGCGGAATACAGGTGCTGTCACTGTGTCCACATGGGGCTGTGCTATGGTCACTGTGTTCATCTAAGGGGCTGTGCTGCTGTCACTGTGTCCATCTAAGGGGCTATGATGCTGTCACTGTGTCCATCTAAGGGGCTGTGCTGCTGTCACTGTGTCTATCTAAGGAACTGTGCTGCTGTCACTGTGTCTATCTAAGGAACTGTGCTGCTGTCACCGTATCCATCTAAGGGGCTGTGCTGCTGTCACTGTGTCCATCTAAGGGGCTGTGCTGCTCACTGTGTCCATCTAAGGGGTTGAGCTGCTGTCACTGTTTCCATCTAAGTGGCTGTGCTGCTGTGACTGTGTTCATCTTAGGAGCTGTGCTGCTGTCAATGTGTCCATATAAGTGGCTGTGCTGCTGTCAATGTGTCCATATAAGTGGCTGTGAAGCTGTTACTGTGTCCATCTAAAGGGCTGTGCTGCTGTTAATGTGTCCATCTAAGGGGCTATGCTGCTGTCACTGTATCCATTTAAGGGGCTGTACTGTCACTGTGTCCATCTAAGGGGCTATGCTGCTGTCACTGTGTCCATATCAGGGGCTGTGTTGCTGTCACTGTGTCCATCTGAGGGGCTGTGCAGCTGTCACCTTGTCCATCTAAGGGACTGTGTTGCTGTCAATGTGGCTGTGCTGTCACTGCATGTGTCCATCCATGGGACTGTGCTGTTGTCACTGTGTCCATCTAAGGGGCTGTGCTGCTGTCATTATATCCATCTAAGTGGCTGTGCTGTCACTGCGTGTGTCCATACATGGGGCTGTGCTGCTATCACTGTGTCCATCTAAGGGGCTGTGCTGCTGTCATTATGTCAATCTAAGGGGCTGTGCTGCTGTCACTGTGTCCATCTAAGTTGCTGTGCTGCTGTTAATGTCTCCATCTAAGGGACTGTGTTGCAGTCACTGTGTCCTTCTAAGGGGCTGTGCTGCTGTCACTGTGTCCATGTAAGTGGCTGTGTTGTCACTGTGTCCATCTAAGGGGCTGTGCCATGTCTATTCACAAGCTGTGTCCAGTCCCCTAAGTCTAATTCCATCACAGTGGTGATGCACTGACACCACAGGCCCACCCACTGAATTCACAGTGTGACTCTATATTTGAAAGCAAAAAAAATCTGAAAAGGTTAAAAAAAATGTTTTTATTTATTTGTACCATGGACTGCACCCAAGTACGCTGTTGTATGTATGCGGAAAAGCAGTCTGACTCCACATAGTGTGAGCTGAGCTGCAAGTTTAAAAAAGAATAACATTGTTTTTGCATTTTTGTATTGTTCTGCGTACTGTACCCCAGTATGCTCTACCCCAGTGCGCATGCATAAAAGCAGTCTAACTCCACACAGTGTGAGCTGAGCTGCCAGTTAACAAAATTAATAACTTTAGAAAAGAGCAGGAACAGCACCCAAATACTAGTACTGCAACTGCTGAAACCAGTCAAGATGACAATACTAGTTCTTCACCAGTGCTGAAGTGCATAGAGGGTTTAAGTCAGGACATCTAAAATAAAAAAAATCAATATACAGTATTATTTATTATTATTATTATTATTATTATTATTATTATTTTTTATAATGGTTCTACAACTGTCAGAGAGGCATCTTCTTCTGCCTCTCATGTCAATGCAAGAACTTTTCACTCAGAGTCTAGAAGAGGTGTCAGTTTGTTCTACTGCCTTAATGATTTTCATTTTTCTGTGTGTTTAGAATCATCACACATCACTGAGGAGAGTCTAGGGGTATCCACATTGACAATGTGTGAGTCTGACATTTCTTACACTGTCCTCATAGAGATGCCTCTTTAGACTCCTTCCACCATTTCTGCACTGTCTGCACATGTGGGGAGCAGTACAAGTGAAGATGGTGATGAGGACTCAATAGAAATTGAGTATGTTTGTGTGGAAGTGGAACAGAATGAGGGGGATATATGTGTACTACTACCATCTTAAACTGAGGATGAGGATGTTGATGATGTTGTTGTGTAAGTCAGCCACCAGTGGCTGCAGTTCTTGAACGTGATAAAAAGAAAGCCATTGTAATGACTGTGCATAAGACCAAAACTGCCACCTCTTGGGTGTGGAATTATTTTTACCCACATTCTAACAATGCTTGTAAAAGCATCTGCTCCATTTGTGTGGCCAAAGTTAGTAGAGGTAGGGATGTTAGCTATTTAGGCACTGCCTTTATTATACGTAATTTGCAGCAAATTAATGAAACTTATTTTACATGATTATAATGTAATTAACACCCTCATCATCAACCTCATCATTAGTGATCAGATCTAGTACTTCCAAAAAATTGTTTTGTTGGGGCCCAAACAAACTCAGCACTTCAGCCATGAAAGTGTCAGTCCCTGTGGCTGAAATGCTTGGTCTGTTAAACTATGCATGTCCTTTTTAATATTCAACATAAGGGTGGATGGGAAAGGCCAAGGACAATTCCTACCTGCACCACTTTTCATTTCTGCCACTTCTGTGTGGCAATATTTCTTAGATGTATTATAAACTGCTGTGTGTTTTTGCCACCGCTTTGTCGCTTAGTAACCAGCAAGCTTGCTGCAGCCTTTGGCCTAAAGTCGATGAAAACAATACTGTGAGCTGTGAGGTGGTCAAATTTTTGTACATTTTTGGTAAAAAATACAAAAAAATATAAAACAATGGGCAAAATCCAAAACGGAATCAAAAAACAAAACCAGTTGAGGAATTAGAACCAAAACCAGCTGGCGCACATCTAAAAATTCAGAAGGCACAGGTATCATTGTTCCCAATGTTGGTATACATTTGCTGTTTAGAAACTGTGTGACCAAAAAGAAAATAAAAAGCATATTTATGAGTTCTGAAGATTTATTCTGTCCTTCAGTTTACATATGAAAAGCAGCAGCCTTACAGGTACCAATGAAAAATATGTATTTGTAATCTTAGAAAGATAACTTCAGACTCTGTGTTAATGGGTTGGTAAAATACTATTGAGCAGGTGTTTTCTACTTTTTTTTTAAACCACTACACAACTCCATGTGTCCTCAATACATCTGTTCCCAAGACAGCTGACTCATTTACTCTCTAACGTGAAAGGCACTTTAAATATCTATACTCTCCCTTACCTCACTAAGCATTGTGTAATTATAGCTTTTAACGTGATATGTTTAATTAAAACTACTGTATGTTGGGTAACAAGAAATACTTAAATTCATAATAGTGATGTGCACCGGAAATTTTTCGGGTTTTGTGTTTTGGTTTTGGATTCGGTTCCGCGGCCGTGTTTTGGATTCGGAAGCGTTTTGGCAAAACCTCCCTGAAAAAATGTTGTCGGATTCGGGTGTGTTTTGGATTCGGGTGTTTTTTTACAAAAAAACCTCAAAAACAGCTTAAATCATAGAATTTGGGGGTCAGTTTGATCCCATGCAAAGAAAAAAAGAGGTGCAATGAGGTAGCTGTGTGACTAAGCTAAGCGACCCAAGTGGCCGACACAAACACCTGGCCCATCTAGGAGTGGCACTGCAGTGTCAGACAGGATGGCAGATTTAAAAAATAGTCCCCAAACAGCACATGATGCAAAGAAATAAAGAGGTGCAATGAGGTAGATGTGTGGCTTAGCTAAGCGACCCAAGTGGCCAACACAAACACCTGGCCCATCTAGGAGTGGCACTGCAGTGTCAGACAGGATGGCAGATTTAAAAAATAGTCCCCAAACAGCACATGATGCAAAGAAAAAAAGAGGTGCAATGAGGTAGCTGTGTGGCTAAGCTAAGCGACCCAAGTGGCCGACACAAACACCTGGCCCATCTAGGAGTGGCACTGCAGTTTTCTAGCGAGAGGATGAGTGCTTCCATCCTCATGTGCATCTGAACCACTAGCCATGAACATAGGCCAGGGCCTCAGCCGTTCCTTGCCACTCCGTGTTGTAAATGGCATATTGGAAAGTTTATGCTTCTCATCAGACGCTTTTAATTTTGATTTTTGGGTCATTTTACTGAACTTTTGTAGTATACTTGACGACAGAGAGGTAGAGCAGTGGACTACTGTACCGTGCTGCTATATATACTGGTGGTCACAGCAGCATTCTGCACTGTCCCCTCCTACTATATACTGCGCACAACTAAAATGCAGCACAGGTATGGAATGGATGCATAGTATACTTGACGACACATAGGTAGAGCAGTGGACTACTGTACCGTACTGCTATATATATATACTAGTGGTCGCAGCAACATTCTGCACTGTCCCCTCCTACTATATACTGCGCACAACTAAAATGCAGCACATGTATGGATGCATAGTATACTTGACGACACAGAGGTAGAACAGTGGACTACTATACCGTACTACTATATATATACTGGTGGTCACAGCAACATTCTGCACTGACCCCTCCTACTATATACTGCGCACAACTGAAATGCGGCACAGGTATGGAATGGATGCATAGTATACTTGACGACACAGAGGTAGAGCAGTAGACTACTGTACCGTACTGCTATATATATATTGGTGGTCAGCAATATTCTGCACTGTCCTCCTACTATATATACTGCGCACAACTAAAATGCAGCACAGGTATGGATGGATAGTATACTTGATGACACAGAGGTAGAGCAGTGGACTACTGTACCGTACTGCGATATATATACTGGTGGTCAGCAAAATTCTGCACTGTCCTCCTACTATATACTACAATGCAGCACAGATATGGAGCGTTTTTCAGGCAGAGAACTTAGATATTTTCAGCACACTGAGCACAGATATTTGCAGCACACTGAGCACAGATATTTGCAGCACACTGAACACAGAAACTGAGAGAACGCTGCACGTCCTCTCGCTATCATCTCCAAGTCACGAGTGAAAATGGCGGCGACGCGCGGCTCCTTATATAGAATACGAATCTCGCCAAACTCCGACAGCGGGATGATGATGTTCGGGCGCGCTCAGGTTAACCGAGCAAGGCGGGAGGATCCGAGGCTGCCTCGGAACCGTGTGAAATGGGTGAAGCTCGGGGGGGTTCGGATCCCGAGGAACCGAACCAGCTCATCACTAATTAATAATCTTTCTGTAATAAGAAAAAAATGCATGATTGGAATGGTATTTTGCCTTTGGTCTCTCATTAAGTAATATTAACTAAGCAACTGCTGTATTTGGTAAAGTCATACTCATATTTATGTGTCTAGTTTTAGAGAAAGTGTTTATAAAGTACAAGATGTACCTGCATGTCAAGACTGTAGCGAGTATTGGACTTACAAATGTTATCATGAGGGAAAGAACTGGACTAGGTCAGGTTATTGCTAGATAACTGTAATAGCACCCAAATTAGTCCCAAACAACAAGATATTGTTTTGCGGGACAATGAGCATTAATGAGGTTTAAGGTTAAGTTACCAGGTTAATATATGATCGCACAGCCTATTTTCCCCTGCTA